>NC_053447.1:6674337-6903682 GCF_007990345.1 Gossypium hirsutum | reverse complement strand
CAAATCGTGCTTTTTAGGCGACGAAGATAGATATGGGCGCAACGAAATAAAAGTTTTCCTTGAGATTCGTTCCCTCCACGGCCTTGTATCACTAAAGCGAGATGAAACGACATCATCTAGCTTCTTCTCTTTCGCATTCGCCATTCGGTATTTCGGTTTGCTTTTGCTCTCCTATTCCTTGTCGTTAAGAAATTTTATCAATTCAAACGAGTTGAAAATAATCGAATCTACAATAGTCATTAATATAATAAAAATTCTAAATTCCTATTGCTGTAAAAATTTCGTTGATAATTGATATTTCAGTAAGGATTTGGGTAAGTGTTTCTAGAATGGAATTCTAAAACATATATTTATTATAATCTGATGATTATTGATTTCCTCTTCAATTTCTCTTCTACATTTTGTTTTTTAATCATTTAATTTGAACACGTTGTCCAACCAATATTTCAACGAGAACGATCTATGTTTTGAAAATCAGTGAAATTAATTTGGAAGTATATTTTCTATCATTGGAATCCTCTGCCCCAAGCTTAGATTAAATAAGCTTGGATTGCTCTTCTCCAGTCTTTTTTTAAAGGAGCTAACGTGTTATTCCCCCCCCCCCTCCCAATTGGTTTTTTAGAGCTTGATTCTAATGAGGACAGCTGAAAGGTGCAGAAATGGAGAAACAAGGACAGGGTCGGTGGTAAGTATTTAAGCCTATTTTATCTGAACTCAGGATATGCTCAATTTTTCCTATGTTTATATATATATATTTGGAGGACCATATTCGATACGGATATCTAACTATGTGATGGACACTTAAACAAGTACTTTTAAGAAAATGAAAGCCCGAGCGACATAGATTTCAGCTTCCAGAGTCTACGGATTATTTCTTTTTGGGAATGTGCTGTATGTATCTGTATAATACTTAGGTTTCAAGAAGTTCCCTGGTTTTAAAGAGGTTAATTTGCCAATGTGTTTAGCTTGATCTGGCATCTTGTTTAAATTAAAAACATATTATAACTTTTTCTTATTTTTCTTCATCTATTGTTTTTTGTGCAGTTCTTTTGATATCTTTTGCAACAAAATTCCAGATTCTATAACTTATTTCATATCTTGGTGTTATAGTTCTGTTTTTTCATCGGTACATTGGCGTTATAGATCTTTGTTAATAACATTAAGACCTGATCTTACTTGTCTTGAACGACAAAAACAACAACCCTATTTTCAGGCTGAAAATGATGGTCTTGGAAATGATGGGGTTATTCCTCAATTATTCACCTCTTTACCAGCTTTAAATGAAGCTGCTTCTTATCTTGCACAAACAACTAACTACTTGGCTGGTTATTTTTCTGGTTATTCTGGTAAGGTCTCTCTTTTCATCTTGGTTTCTTCCATTTTTTTAATTCAATATTTATCTACAGAAGTTCCTTTTTTATTTCTCTCTTTTTTTTTTATTTTCTTTCCTGGAAGCCTCTAAGAGTTGCTTATATCATTTCTGTGCTGAACTAGCTTATTGTGTTCTTCATTTCATTTTGGTCTATGTTCCTTGTGCTCATTGTGTTAACCCATGAATTATGGACGACTTCATTGCAATTCTTTTGGCAATGTTGCAGAGAAACTTGCTTTTAGAGATTCAAGGGATTCCATTGTACGTGTGCAAGAAATATCAACATCTTCTTCAGGGCGAACTGAGGATTCTGTGATTAATGATCATCCATTTTCAAGTGGAAGTAGCTCAACATTGTCTGCATCCTCTTGTCATGTAACTACTGCCTCAGCCAACAATCCTGTAGTAAGGACCTCCACTGGAGATCCATCTGAAATTAATGGTGCAATTGCACAATCAAATCATACGAGGCAAAATGGGATTTCCATTTTTCAAGGGTATTTATTCCTATATGCTTAATCATGGATTTCTTTTATAACGAAATTTGTGAAAATAGATCGTGATTTTAAGATATTATCCTATACTTATGATTTTAAAAAATAGTAGTCATTACACGGGATACTAAAAGGTCAAAATGTTTACAATTTTTAAGTGGTGAAGTTCCTCAGTTTGTCAATTTTAATGATCCTTCCGTGCACTACAATTTTCTGCGCAAAGGTGGGGAAAGGAGGGTTTGGATTAATTCATTCATGACTGGTTGCTTATCATTTGAGCATACTTATTTGTAATTTAAATTTCTTGCAATATTTTGAATAATCTTCCTCCCCTTTCTTTCTTCTTATTTAGTGCCAGAAGTAATTTCTGTTTGGGTATTATAAGGAGTAATGAATTTTTCCAGTCTTTATACATACACATATAAAAAATGCTCAGGCTTATTGAAAGAGCAAGGAGTACTGTTCGTGGGTCTGCAAATGATATTGGATGGCTGAAACGGGCTCCAGAGATGCCATCAGTTGAAGATGGAACTGGGAGGTTTACAGAAATTCTTGAAAATATTAGGTAAAATGGCTGCTTAGCATATTTTTATGTGAGTACTATTTCCTAGCATGGTTTTGCAATTCTTGATTAGTTGTCTCTCCTTTTTCAGGCATGGTCTCCATAAACTGCCAAGCTCGATGGTGTATTTATTGGTTCCAGGTACCTTTGTAAATTTTCCTCCTTAAAACAACGTATTCGCATTCTGGGCATTTTGAGAGAAAGAAAAAAAATGGTGAAATTGGAGGGGGATTGAATCTGATATGCTCAAGTAGATATTAGAATATAGGCACTATTTCTTACAGCACTCTTTTTTTGGAAAATACCAATTTTTAACTAAAGGTTTGTATAAACTGGTTAAAACACCAAAATATTGTTTCTTGAACATTTTAGGGAACAAGAAACCTTGTCAGAAACAGCGGTACAAAATCCTTAGTGAAGCTTGACTTCCAGGCCTAGGATATGCATGCTCTATTTTCATTTCAGCTCTGAACACATCATGTCTTTCAGAGGTGAAATCAAGAATGTAGGTTCATTGATCATTGCTTGCCTTTATATAGTTATAGCAAGCGATTAAAATTCTACCTTAGATTTGAGCTGACTAAAAATCAGTTACGCAAACTTGGAGCTAAAATATACTAAAATGGAACAAAGGCTGAAGTTGACTCTTGAGTTGAAATTCAAAATTTAACCTTTAACATTATCTTTTGAATGGTGATGTTTGATGCATTAGTTGTCATGACAAAGATCATAGATGTGCTGCGGGATCTTGGTATTATATTGTTTTAATTTCTTTTTAGAAGTTCTGATTCAGTGTTTCTATGTTGCTTAATTGCTTACTTCCAGCAATTGTCATATTTGGCAGGTCTTTTCAGCAACCATGGACCTCTTTATTTTGTCAGTACAAAAACAAGTTTCTCAAAGATGGGTCTGACTTGTCATATTGCCAAGATTCATAGTGAGGTATATTTAATTACTCTTCTGTTACACAGTTCGGTTTTTTTTTTAGTCTACGCTGAACATTACAATCACTAATCAGGCTTCAGTTGAGAAAAATGCCAAAGAGATAAAAGATTACATCGAGGAAATTTATTGGGGTTCTGGAAAACGTGTTTTGCTTCTTGGACATAGCAAAGGGGGAGTAGATGCAGCGGCTGCTCTATCTATGTATTGGTCTGACTTGAAAGGTAAGGTTGCTGGGTTAGTATTAGCACAGAGTCCGTACGGTGGAAGTCCTATAGCTTCAGATATCTTGAGAGAAGGCCAGCTTGGTGATTATGTAAATCTACGGAAGCTTATGGAGATTCTAATTTGTAAAGTGCTTAAGGTATGCAAGTAGTCTTTTATACAGTTTCTTTGCTCTCGAGTGTCCATAAATAATTGACAGCAGGATCATATGCAATTAATTTGCTGTAACTTCTGAGTTACCATGGGAGGAACTCAGCACATTCATTGGATGGTTTGGTGATCGTTACCTCTTTTTCAATGGAAGGATTTTTGTCTGAAATGAGTCTACTTTCTGGTGGAAGTCTAGTTGCATGATCTTTTAATTTTGTAGCTCATTGCAAATTATTTTTCTGACAATCTTCATATGAAACATTCCAACTGTAAAGGGGGACATGCAAGCTATGGAAGACTTGACTTACAAGAGGAGGAAAGAATTTTTGCAGAAACACCATTTGCCAAAGGAGCTTCCGGTTGTCTCTTTCCATACTGAAGCTAGCATCAGTCCTGCCGTACTGGCAACATTATCTCGCGTTGCTCATGCGGAGCTACCTATGATGGCTCCCCTCTCTGATGGCCAGCCTGCAAGACTACCCGTGGTCATGCCCCTCGGAGCTGCCATGGCTGCATGTGCCCAATTGCTGCTGGTCAGGTATAAGGAACAGAGTGATGGGCTTGTGGCACGCTGTGATGCAGAAGTCCCAGGATCTATTGTGGTGCGCCCAAAACGGAAATTAGATCATGCCTGGATGGTTTATTCATCCTTGAGGGATGACCCTTCTGAAGCAGGTGCAGCCCAAGTGTGTGAAACTCTTTTGACATTGCTTGTGGAAGTTGGGCAGAAAAAAGACATGAACTCTCCATGAAAGATGAATGAAATCAAGCAGCTCACCTTGTTGCGACACTTGGTTGTAATAGGTTAACTGGTTGGTACAGGTTTTTTAAAACTGTCTGGCCATACTACTTCAGTATTGAAGTCTAATATTTGATATTGTATATAGCTGAAAGTTAGGCAGATTCAAATGCATGACAATGATCAAAGAATAGGATGCATGTAACGTAAGACCAAAGAAAATAGAAAAAGAGCAGCAACAAGTTAAGACATTCTGATTTCATTGTAATGGCTCAATAATTATTTGTAAGATTTATATTTCGTATTATTATATATCTTACTTTTTTTCTTATCATATCATGATTTGTATCAATTTTAAATTTTTACCCTTATATAAATTCGTATGATTTTCTTCTTGTGTATTTTATATTTACATTTGGTATTCCTGTACATATGTTATAATATCAAATTTAGGGTTAATTCATGCAGTATAGGTTCTCTCTCTCTCTCTCTCTAATTGTCTTAATCATGCATTATATTTATAGGTTCCTGTACTTTGCGGAAATTATAATTTTAGTCTTTATACTTTAATTTGATCAATTTTAATCCATATACTTTTCCAATTAGTCAAATTTAGTGTCTATACTTTTCAAAATTTGAAATTCTAGTCATGACCCAAACAAGAGTAGTTAAATCCATTTGGTTAAGTTCAATTACTAATCATGTACTATGCTTACGATTGTAGATTTAGGCCATATTCTCCCGTTGGATCATTTTAAGTCCTTATACTTGTCGAAATTTGAAATTCCAGTCTTGACATAAATAACAACCATCAATCCATTAATAAGAATTTTAGTGAGTAATACTTAGAAATAACAAGCTAATATCGTATTTCGAATACAATAATATATTTTTCATATCAAATTTTGAAAGTAGCTGTACTTAACAAAATTGACAATAATCGTTTGGTAAGGACGAAAATTTTAAAATTTGAACAGAAACTAAAAATGACCAAATTAAAGTAAAAAGATTAAATCTATAAATTTTGTAAATTACAGGGACTAATTCTCAATTTAACTTTTTTTAAAAGAGTCGGTCTTTCAATTCTCAAAAGTACCCTTTAACATTCTCAGAATTTCAAAATTCCTTATTTCAATATACCCCAGACACCCAACTGTTCTATTCATTTTATTATTGTTTTAATTATTTTTCAATTTCCTACTCAAGCTCTCTCTTTAGAATGCGTTCTTAGATAGATAAAAAGTCAAGGGCGAGAGGAACTGCTGCGCCTAACTCTTCTTCTTGTCATCAGAAAGTGACGACCCTTTTTGTTTTCGATTATAATTTTGATAAAATTAGTTTTTGGTGAGCAACAATAAGAAACAATGAATGAAAAACTGATCGGTTAGGGCTTTCGAATTGTGATGAATTAGGGTTTTGGAACGGATTAATTGGCTATGGTTCTGTTATTGAAACATTAGTTTTTTATTCAATCAGGTTAAGATTAAAGTTTCTTTGAGGTGGATACACCGTTTGGCCTTGAAGTAGATAAAGGTTGTCTTGGGTGGGTTTCTAGGGGTTTTGAGTGTGAGGGTGGGTTCAATGGGGAGCACTGGTGAGGCTGACCGAAACGGCGTCACTTTGCCTCCATATCTCCCACTGCTGTTGACTCAAAGAAGCAACCATTCTCACCAACTTCTGAGGAGAAAAAGGTATGGTGTTTGCTTCTTATTTTGTTAAAAATTTCTGATTTGAAGCAATTATTGATATCTGCTTGTCCTAATACTTAGTGTTCTATTGAATTACAATTTTAAAAAGTCAAAATTACTTAATTCTGACGGTTTTTTCTTATGTATCAAATTTCGCATTGCTACTTTAGCATCAATTGGATGCATGTCTATATGTGGCTTTGACCTAATGTTTATAAATATTGTCATCAGCAATTTAGTTTAAATTTCTTTGAAATTTGAGGATTTTTCTATTATTTTAGTGATCATAGATTTGATGCTGGTTTATTTTCTGCAAATGCCACTTTTCCTTTTACTGTATGCTTTTGGTTGAACATTTATTGTTCTTGGATCCTCTGCTGTGCTCAGCTATGAATACGGGGTATTATTATTTTTCAGCGTGTTCGCTTGGGTTTGGGTAGGTTGATTTGTCCATGGAGATTTGGAGGTCCAACTTCATTAAACTTTTTTGGGTGAAATATCCTCATGTTAGAATGGTTTCTTTTATAGCTTGTTTGTATATTTGACTTTCTTCTAATGCCACCTCCTTTTATTGGTCTGATGCAGCTTGATACTCAAGTTTTGCAATTTCAGAATCAAAAGCTGCAGCAAAAGTTAGAAGCTCAGAAGGTTGAGTATTCTGCTTTTGAGAACAAATTCATTCAACTGAAAAGCAAACAAAGCCATATGATTCTACATTGCAAGTGGTGAACAAATCTTGGGAAGCGGTAAGATCCTGTACAAACTGTTAAAAATTTTGTGCATTCTGCTTACTAGAAAGATGATAATCGTATTTATATCTTTTAGGTTTTTGCTTATATAGTAAATTGCTTGATGGAAATTTATATTCTACTTTTACGATAGCTGATCACTGGCTTGGAATCTCGTGCCATCCACACACAAGAAGCTGGCAGGCAAAATGGTGAATGTGCACCTAATACAGAGGGTGAGGATTTTCTTCCATGCTTTGCTTTCTTTATTAGTGTTGTAGTCCTTGTAATGAACTCTGAAGATATTTCCAGGACTATGCTTTCTTATGTTATAACTTATAATTATAATTCGAGTTAAATTTTGCACTTCTGATTTATAGGAGCTTTATAATTCTTCTGTTGTCAATCTTTGTTTTGTTCTGTATATCACTTCCTGAGAAGGCTTTGTATTACAAATGTAGATGGGGCTCTATTTCCTGCTGAGGATGCTTTCTTAGCAGACTTATGGAGACAGGTGCAACTGAGAGTTCCTCTTCCAATATTTGCCCAGTGCAGATGAAAGAAGATAGAGAACAGACTGCATCTGAAAAGAGTGGGAACATATTACACAATATAGTAGTTGCAATTAATGACCTATGGTGTCTGAAGGATGGATTATATGCTGTAGTTAAAAAAGATCTTCCTATCTATGGTATGTGTTCAGTTGGAAAATGTAAATTGATAGTCTTTTCTCTTTTGGATAAAATCTTTTCTGGAGTTATTACCCAGCTATGGTATGTGTTTAGTGGAAAATGTAAATTGTGAACTATACAGACTTTTTTTTTGGGATAAAATCTTTTCTGGATTTTTTATTCTGTTAACTGTGTTAACATCTCTTTATGCTAGGATCATGCAGGCAGAAGGCATTTTGTGACCTAGAATCAGAAGTTAAGAATTTGAGGTTAGCAATAGGTGATATTCATTTGAACCACAGATCTTTGGTAAGAGAGTTGCAGAGCCATAGGGATATTGATGCTAAGAATAAAGCTGAACTTAAGCGTCTGAAAGGTAATTTTCTATATGTGGTCGGATTTGTCTGTTTATTATGCAGTTGTGACATCAACTGTTGTCTGGATGTGACATTATAAGTTTCCACCTAAGCAAATATATCTTGCATAGATATGTTCTAAATATGTATGACATACTAAATCTTGCATTTATGTGTAGCATGGAAGAAAGTCAGTATGCATGCCTTCAATGTGATTATTTAAATTTATGCCATCTCCACAACACTTGCACCTTATAAAATCTGTTATTTCACTCTAAAGCTGTGGATGATCCAATCAATGGGCGATACCCTTATATTGTTTTCAAATGCTAGTCAATTATAGAAACCAAATGTCATTGAAGCATCTACAAGTTTGACTCTCGTATTTTGCTATGTGTTTTGCAGGTGAATTAGAAATTGCAGTTGCAGAACTGCAGGTAAGTAATTGCAAATTGGCAACTCTTAAAGCAGAAAGAGATGCAACGAAAGGTGCATTTTTTCCTGTCTTAAACCTCGGGGTAAGCCTGTTGCTGGTGATAAGTTCAAAGATAAGCATAGAGATCTGCAAGAAATGGAGTCAGCCCTCAAAAAGCTGTTGGTAATTCCTGATTTCCTTTTAGTTATCTTGTGAATTGCTGGAACTGAAAGTTCATCTGGATGATTAATTTGAGTTTGACAGGAGCAAGCATCCACTCGACTAACAGAACTAAAAGCCTTCATGAGGAAAGAATAGAAATATTACAGCAGTTATCAAATTTGCAGGTATGCGTTGCTGATTATTTTCTCTTCATTTCTGAGCTTGCACTTCCTTTTATTCAGTCATATAAAATCAAATAAGTATTTTCGGTTGACAGAACACATTGAAGAGTATAAAGGCATTTCTTCTTCCCAAGTATATCTTCTGGTGAAGATCAACTAGAAAGGTCAAAATCAGAAGTTTCGCGGTATCAGGATTTATATGAGAAACTACAGGTTGTTACTGGTCGGTAGTTTCATTTATGCCTTTGTCTGTCATTTTGTTGAGGATGTCCAATTCCATGCTGACTATAACTTCCCTTCTAAAACTTTTAGGTTGAGAAAGATAATCTGGCTTGGAAAGAAAGGAGTTGAGTATAAAAAATGATATAGCTGATGTATTTCAGAGATCATTGGCAATTTCTGATTCTAGAGCTTCTCATATGGGGGCAGAAATACAGCGACAAATTGATGAAAGAAAGAGAGTTGAAGCTAAGCTGGAAGAGGCATCTAGAGAACCAGGTAGGAAGATAAATTATGTTTACTCTGAATCTGAACCATCTGCTGATTTAATCTTCTATTATTTTCTGACAATCTGCTTAAAATACATTTACACTCCAGGAAGGAAGGAAATAATTGCAGAATTTAAAAGCTTGCTTTCTTCATTTCCTGAGGAAATGAGTTTGATGCAGAGTCAATTAGGTAAATACAAAGAGGCCGTCGTGGATATTCATTCTCTCCGGCTGACGTGCAATCTCTTTACACTACTCTTGATAGGAAGGTTAGTAATTTTATAAGTTGTTTGGTTATTCCTGGTTTTGCTTTAAGGTTTAAAGGCCCTTTTTCTTTTCTCTATGTAGATTTGTAAAAATTTAAACAATTATTGTGAACAGGCGAAAGAGTGTGAGAATTGTCTGTCAGATCTGTTGAGCAAGTTGCTGAAACAAACAAGTTGCAAGCCATGGTATGGTTGTTTAATATTTCTGCGTGATTCTGATTAAATCTATGTTGAAGAAAGCTGTGATGGGGAATTGATGCTTGTTCAAATTAAAGGAAATGTGCCTTTTATTACCTGTAAAATCTACTCGTATCAACCTTTATGCCCATCTTTTTTCTCAGAGAAGTAAATCTATTTGTCTTATGTATTTATATATTTTTTTCTTCACTACAGGTCCAGGAATTGAAGGACAGTGATGTGGAGTTGAAGTTGATATTTGATATGTACAGACATGAATTACTGATTCAAGGTTTGATTATTTGTGCATGATGCTTTCTTTTATTATCTTCTACAGTAAATTCATGTGTAATTTGCATTACAGCCCGACTTTCTTTCCAAGAATTTTATGAATGCCAGAGCAATGTTCTGAAAAAAGAAATCACAAAATTTCTCCTCTTGAGTGCTGCCTGTAGTTAGAATAAGCATATTTCTCTTATGTGTTTTACTTTTTTATCTTTTATGGAAGTTGTCATATGCTAATTATGGAGAATGTTGAATATCTTATATTAGATTGATTATGATATGCTACCTCTGGTTATGTTGTGGATGATGAACTTCCTTCCATGTTGTAAGCATGTTTATTCTAGATGTAAATTAGGAAGTAACATTTCATGCATCAGTGGACTTCTTTGTTTGATTTATTTTGTTAGTCTTTATTTGGTTAGGTGGGCTTTTATCCCCATGGACTTAAAACTGGGGCTTATGATGCTTATATATAGGTTTTAGTATGTTTGGAAGTAGCATTTCATGTATTAATGACTTGTTGCTAGATCTATTTTGTTAGTCTTTTATTTGTGTTATGTGGGCTTTATTTTTCCATGGACTTAAAACTAGGTCTTATGACACATGTATAGCTTTGATATGTTTGAATTTGGAGGTTAGGCTTTGACTTTTACATTTTCGACATTGAGAGTTTGAGTTTATACACTTGATTTTCAAAAGTTGTTGGATGTGTTATTCCGGTTTATTTGTTCAACCCAAAGCAATAGTACTGATATCTTGCAACTCTTGATATGGTTCTATTCTTGATGTGCAGTTCCAGATGGTTATAATTCTTTTCTTGATTGCAGAGATGTTTGGAAGCTAGGATTCAGAATACAAGGCATGGGCTCATGTTCAAAGTCTGAAATCTTGTCTTGATGAGCAAAATCTGGAATTACGTGTTAAGACGGCTAATGAAGCTGAAGCGGTATCCCAGCAAAGGTTGGCTGCTGCAGAAGCTGAAATTGCTGAGTTGCGACAGAAACTGGAGGCTTCCAGGAGGTATTAGATTTATCTTCTGAAGAAATTCCCTTTAGCTAAGAACAAATGTACTGGAAGTAATATACCATGGGTTATGAAAAGTGTGTGAAAAACATCAAGTATATTGCTATTTCAGGGGTAAGGCTAGGCTTTCTGATGTTTTAAAATCCAAAAATGAGGAAAATGAGGCTTACTTATCTGAAATAGAGGTCAGTTTCTTCTTTTCTAGGCTTGACTCTGCATTTTGTAGATTTTTTTGAGCCTGGTATTTTGTTTTCTCCCCAGTCAATTGGACAGTCATATGATGACATGCAAACACAAAACCAGCAGCTATTGCAGCAAGTCACAGAGAGGGATGACTATAACATCAAGGTATCACTTATATGGTTTATGATATTCTTTAGATCTGATTGAAATGGTTCAGTATTGTTTTACCTTCTCTATTTATTTGATCTCTTGACAATTTGTTAAAAAACTATTTATTTTTATACTCACTAGGAATGATTGCTTTTGATTAACTCTATGCTTTCCATATTCATGAATACTTGCATAAAGATTGGGAAAATGTCTGACATGGAATAAACACCTTTGCTTGCAACCTAACCGTGGAAAACTAATGATTAGAGGAGACTGCATCATTTGGAATCTGGAAGTTCCGTTAATATGGTTCCATTGTAGAGCATGTGGAGGACTTATACTTGTAGAGCATCCATTGTCTTCTATACAGTTGTATTTTTTCTCTGGAATTTGATCTTGTTACTTATATGGTTCTCTTTCAGCTTTTCTAGAAGGTGTTGGGTCAAAGCAGCTGCAAGATGCTCTACTCTTTGAAAAACATACCATGGAGAAGGATCTTCAGCAAGCCAGTTCATCCCTTGATTTTTATGAGATGAAAGCTGCAAGAATTGAGGATCAAGTATGCATGACTTATTTTGTATGGAATAATCTTCTACAAGTAATACAAATTTTGCGTCTTGTGCAAATCCTTTTGCAGCTGAGGTTTTGCTCAGATCAGGTTCAGAAACTGGCAGAAGAAAGATTTCAAAACTCGGTTTCATTGGAAAATACACAAAAACGATTGTCAGATATTAGAAGATCTCATCAGGCAAGGGAGTCACTAGAGGACTCACAATCTAAGATTGAGAGAAGTCGAGTGGCATTGGTGGAGTTGCAGATAGAATTAGAGAGGCAAAGGTAAATGAATATATTGGTAGTTTCTATGTTTCACTTTGTTCTAAGTGCATTGGGTGAATTCATGTCACTCATTCTACATTTCTTTCAACTGTTAGGTTTAGCAAGAAAAGAAATGAGGAAGAACTGGAAGTGGTGAGAAGGAAGGTGTTGCGTCTTCAAGCTGAGATTGAAGGATCATCAACTGTACAAAGGCTTCAACAAGAACTTAGAGAGTACAAGGAAATACTGAAATGCAGTATCTGTCTTGATAGACCAAAAGAGGTAAAATGTGCAATCCAGATTTAGTATTCCAAGGTGCCAATTGTTCAACTAGGCCCTTTTTTGTTGTTAGCTTGAGCTTTTTATTCTCTTTTGCACTGACAATAGGTTAGGGTGCTTCCGTGCAATTTGTGCAATTTGAATGCTGCAACTTCAAGAATGGTTTTTGACTTTTTAAACCGGTTATATTGGTTCTCTTCTCAGAGAGATACTCTTTTTAACATTGTTTTTATAGCTATGGTTTGTTCAATTCTGTTTCAAACAATTCTCTTGGTTTGTCAATATTTCTCCATCCATTCTCTGCATTTGTTTAGAGATTGTTTGCCTCTTTTCCAGGTTGTTATTACAAAATGCTACCATCTCTTCTGCAATCCTTGTGTACAAAAGATTATTGGAAGTCGTCACCGCAAGTGTCCAGTGTGTGCTGCAAGCTTTGGTGCTAATGATGTTAAACCTGTTTATATCTGATTTTGGAGCGCTCATCACAACTGCTCATCCATGAGATTCGGTCAGTGGTCAGCATCTTGAGTGCATGTCATAACACCTGACGCATGCATGGACACTCAAACAGGTTCTCATGTATGTTATATTAGAAAGATGTTAGAAAAGAATGTTGAGAGGAACTAGAGGTCAATGCAAATCCTATGGGGTTGTGCTTGTTTGGTCCCAGATTGTTGATTTGACTTAAATTTATTATTGTATTTATGGTGTTTGCCTCGATTTTTAACTGTTTGGGGAGCTACTGGAATCTTTTTAAGTTATTACGGTTAGTCAAATTTGAAGTTGATTGTTTAAAACAGTTGTCATACGTGATGCTGACAGCATAGTTTTGGGTCCATAAAATAGTCATAGGCGCTTGAGCAACAGTCTAATGTAGAGTTGCCTCCAAGGGGGATAGGTTTAAGCAATAAAACAACCATATCTGCGCACCTTATCCGTCAAATCTTTCATTTCCTCACACTCGTAACCTTATCACTTAATCGGGATTCTCATGGCTAACAAATCCATTTACATGGTTTTGAAATATGGGCAACTAGGCATGACTCCTATACAGGCTCTTTAATTGAGTGCTGATTGCACACCTGGGATTTTACTTTAAAGTGGGCGAAATTTCTAAATCTGAATTTTTTAGATTTTTTTCTTATCAAACAAATTAATTTAATATTTTTTAAAAATATGAATGATATAATTTTTAAAAAATTAAAAGAAAAAAATCACACTATATAAAATTAAATATTTTTTTCTAATATGTAAAAAGGAATAACTAATACTATACTAAAAATTTCATAAATATCATTATAATTTAAAAAATTAAATTAAATTAAAAAAAAACTTGGTCTTAATCTTATTTCTCAATACTAGACATCTTAAATTGCATCTTTTGTTTTTTCATAAGATCGAATTCATCAATGATAGAATCTATTAAAAATTCTCAAGCTCTCTCTTTTTCGATGTATGCCACCAAGTAAGTTGAAAAAATATCCTCCATTTTGTTGCGAAACCTTGTTTTCATAATTTTCATGGTTGAAAATGCTCGTTCAGTTGTTGCAGTAGACATGGGAAGAGTTAGCACAAGACGAATAATTTTATCAAGAAGATAAATATTTGACTTATTTGTCTTAGTTAACACTTGACACAACTCAACAATTGTAGAATATTTCTGCAACTTCGTGCTTTGATGAGCATCAAGTTGAAAATGCTTCAATTGAATCTTCATGTGTAGCTTTTCTTGCTCCGTAAAATTGTTCAGATAAAAATCATTCATAAGCTTTTAAATATATTCCACCCGAAAAGCTTTATAATTATCAAGTGAATCCAAGGCGAAGCTAAAAACAAGTAACTCCACTACCTCATCATTAAATCGAGAATTCATTTTTGTTAGCAATGAATATATCAAATCGATAGAACGCTCAATTGTGATGCTCAATTTTTTTACTTTGTGCTCTTTGTCTCTACATTAAATTCATTTCTTTTTCTCTCGACAGTGTTGGCACCTTATGTAACACCCCCAACCCGTATCTCTCACCGGAACCGGGTTACGAAGTATTACCGGAGTTTACAGATCAAACAGACAGAAATTTCAAACATTTCATATCATCAAAACAAGTCATCAAAGCATCATTTTAATCCAAATTATAAACATACCAAATCCAAATCAATTTGCCTAGTTCGTGAGCACTTAAACATAGAATTAAATTCACATGCACCTATCTAGATTTAGTTCTATTTATCATGCCATAATATGGCTTCAAAAACAAAAACAAAAACAAACACATATTTATATGTATAAAACCAACCAAGATTAAACTTATAACCTCATTTACAATCAAATCACAAAATAATTATTATTTAGACACCCTAGGTACATGCCGACACAAAGGATAAACATCACCACATTTGAGTTCGGGATCGTTGTTGGATGCTGAATCGACAATCAAAAGTTAAGTACCTAACCTGCGCACGGGAAACAAAACCGTACGCTGAGTAAAACTCAGTGATATTTCTATAATTCGAATATTTAAAGATAAGAAATTACAAATATACAATTGAAATATAAACACATATTAATATTTAATTATTATAACAACCATATCATATTCCATTTGTTTCACAAATATCTCAATTCTCATACTTGCTATATAAATAGCTTTTCACAATTTATTTCACATTTCGTTATACAATTGCAATATCATTCCATAGTCATTTTATGAGTATATAACTCATATATTCCATATATTTGTAACATATATCACATTCTATTTTTAATTCGGTATTTCACTTCCATTCTCATACCATACCATTTTAATATCAATTATAAAAATTTATTATTCATTTATCCCTAGTAAATCGACTCGGACTCGGACGGATACACGAATCCAATCAAAACATACAAGTTTGGCACCCAGTGCCTCATTGAATAATTCGAAGTAATAAATTGACACCCAGTGTCTCATCGGTTAAACCGAAGTAAATTGGCACCCAGTGTCTCATCGAATTAATCCGAAGTAGTAAATTGACACCCAGTGTCTCATTGACTCGAAGTCGAAGAAATCCCTGAATATAGCAAGTATGAGAATTGAGATATTTGTGAAATAAATGAAATATGATGTGGTTGTTGTAATAATTAAATATATTTGTGTTTATATTTTAATTGTATATTTGTAATTTCTTATCTTTAAATATTCGGATTATAGAAATACCACTGACTTTTACTCATCGTACGATTTTGTTTCCTGTGCGTAGGTTAGGTACTTAACTTTTGATCGCCAATTCTGCATCCAACAACAACCCCGAACTCAAATGTGGTGATGTTTATCCTTTGTGTCGGCATGTACTTAGGGTGTCTAAATAATAGTTACATTGTGGTTTGATTGTAAATGAGGTTATAAGTTTAAATTTGGTTGGTTTTATACATATAAATATGTGTTTGTTTTTGAATCCATATTATGGCATGATAAATTGAACTAAATCTAGATAGGTGCATGTGAATCTAATTCTATGTTTAAGTGCTCATGAACTAGGCAAATTGATTTGGATTTGGTATGTTTATAATTTAGATTAAAATGATGCTTTGATGACTTGTTTTGATGATATGAAATGTTTAAAATTTTTATCTGTTTGAATTGTAAACTCCGGTAATGCTCCATAACTCGATTCCGGCGAGGGATATGGGTTGGGGGTGTTACATTTAGTGGTATCAGAGCTTTGCAAGTTTAGTTGATTCTCGAACTGAATCGAGCTTGAAATTGAGTCTAGAGATACATGCCATAATTGAATCGAATTGAGTCGGGATTTGGATGCTGGTATATTTGTTTTTGTTTTATAGTTGAAAATGTCGAATGATTATAATGATTATGTTGATGATAAATGTTACGTTATATGTGTGTATATATGAGAGTCAAATTTTGAGGCTTTACGACCTTCACCTCCTCACCTGTACAGTCTTATACAAAAAAATTTACAAGATTTATATTCATCAAGCTTACAAGTGTGAAACTGAAGAGTTCAATAGCTGAATAAATAATAACGCGGCTAGAGCCGAGGACGGGTTAGCAAGTAAAGAGAGTTCTAAAAGAGTTATCAGATGTTTCTGAAAATTATTTGGGATACGCAATGTCGCTATTAAGGAAGAAGTTATTCATGAGTAATCGACTTATTCAAGTATGGTATTTAAAGAATGGGTTAACCGAAATTTCTTCTGAATTGATTTCTTTAGTGGCCAGGATAATGTGGGATCATTAATGACTGTAGTAGTCAGTGGGATGGTGTTGAAATTGCAAAGATATCTGAATGCAGCTGTTATAGTTGAGTATCTTGTAGTGACCTCTTTTGGGTATTCTATATGTTCATTTATTCTCGGAGGTATATGTAATAATTCATTTTCGAGAGGTGGTGCTAGAAAGGAAAATGGTGTTGTTACTCAACAGTTGAAGGCTAGAAGGCCAGCTCGAGCTTATGTTGTGGGGACTCGTGAGGATGGTGATGCTAATGATGTTGTGACAGGTATATTTTTATTGCATTCAAAACCTGTTTACACTTTAATGGATCTGAGATCTTCACATTCTTATGTTAATACTAAATTGGTTGAGTCGGGAAGTTTGAAGTCCGAGATGTCTAGAGTATCAATAGTGGTGTCCAGACCATTGGTGCAATCTGTGTTAGTGGATCAGGTGTGTAGGATGTGTCCATTAACGATACAAAACATAATCTTTCCTGTTGATTTATTGATAATGCCATTTGGCAATTTTGATATAATTTTGAGTATGGATTGGCTTACGGAGCACGGGGTGATTCTGAATTGCTGTAAAAAGAAGTTTATTATTCAAAGTGAAAATAGAGATAATATTGAGGTGAATGGTATTCGAACCAGTGGGTCAACCCGTATTATTTCAACAATTCAGGGTAATAAACTTCTTCATCAGGGTTGCGAAGCTTTTCTAGCTTATGTTATTAATTCAGATTCTATTGAAAGTCAATGCAGTAAAATTCGAACTGTTTGTGAATTTCCTGATGTATTTCCTGAAGAATTACCAAGATTACCACCAGATCAAGAGGTTGAATTTGCAATTGAAGTATTTCCTGGTACAGCTCCAGTGTCAATACCCTTATATCGTATGTCACATACAAAGTTAAAAGAATTAAATGTGCAACTACAAGACTTACTGGATCATGGTTTTATATGTCCTAGTACTTCGCTTTGGGGAGCTCCAGTACTTTTTGTTAAAAAGAAAGATGGTTCGATGCGGCTTTACATTGATTATCGGCAATTGAATAAGGTGATGATTAAAAATCGATATCCTTTACCCCGCATTAATGATTTATTTGATCAACCAAAGGGAGCTTCTGTATTTTCAAAGATCGATTTGAGATCGGGTTACTATCAGCTGAAAGTGAAAGAAAGTGATGTACCGAAGACGGCATTTCGAACACGGTATGGTCATTATGAATTCTTAGTAATGCCTTTTGGATTGACAAATACTAAACCCTAAACCCTAAAACTTAAACCTGTATTTATAGATGTACCGAAGACAGCATTTATGGATCTTATGAACTGTATTTTTCAGCCATATCTGGATCAGTTTGTGGTAGTTTTCATTGATGATATTCTGGTCTATTCGAAATCTAAATCTGAACATGAGCAACATCTCAGAATTGTTTTGCAAACATTACGGGAGAAACGGTTGTACGTGAAGCTTAGAAAATGTGAATTCTGATTATCAGAGGTTGTATTCTTGGGGCATGTTATTTCGGCAGATGGAATTAGATATGATCTGAAAAAGATTGAGGCAATTGTTTAGTAGAAAGCACTGAGGAATGTGTTGGAGGTTCGTAGTTTTCTTGAATTAGCTATTTATTACCGAAGATTTGTAAATAAATTTTCAAAGATAGCCTTGTCGATGACAAAGTTGTTGCATAAGAATGTCTAGTTCGTTTGGATGACCAGTGTCAAGAAAATTTTGAGAAATTGAAGCATATGTTGACTAAAGTGCTGGTTTTGACTTTACCAGAATCAAGAAAAGACTTTATTGTTTATAGTGATGCTTCCTTGAGTGGTCTTGGTTGTGTTTTGATGCAAGACGGGAAAGTGATTGCTTATGCGTCTCATCGGTTGAAAGCGCATGAACAAAATTATCTGACACACGATTTAGAGCTAGCTGCTGTGATTTTTACTCTAAAAATATAGAGACATTACTTGTATAGTGAGAAATGTTACATTTATATTGATTATAAGAGTTTTAAATATCTTCTATCTCAAAAGGAGTTGAATTTGAGATAGCGTCGTTGGATAGAGCTTTTGAAAGATTTTGATTGTGTTATTGATTATCATCCTGGTAAAGCTAATGTTGTAGCTGATGCGTTGAGTAGAAAAACAACAATTGAATTGCGAGTAATGTTTTCTCAGCTCAGTATCAGTGATGATGTAAGTCTGTTGGCTGAATTGAGAATTAAACCGGTGATGTTTGATCGGATCAAATTAGCATAGTTAGAAGATGACAAGTTGATGAAGAAAAGAGAAATGGTTCAAAATGGTATGTTAAAAAATTCCAGCATTGATAATTATGATTGCTTGAGATTTCGTAATCGAATTTGTGTTTCGGATATTTCTGAATTAAAAGAGTTGATACTTCAGGAAGCTCATGATAGTCCTTTTGCTTTGCATCCTGGAGGAACGAAAATGTATCGTGATCTACGAGAATCTTATTGGTAGCCAGGAATGAAAAGAGATGTGGTTGAGTATGTGGCTAAATGTTTAACTTGTCAGCGAGTTAAGGCAGAACATCAGGCTCCTACTAGATTACTTCAGCCTATTTCTATTCCTGAATGGTAATGAGATTGCATCACGATGGATTTTGTAGCAGGGTTACCTTTATCGGCAAGTAAGAAAAATGCTATTTGAGTGATTGTTGATCGACTTACGAAATCGACTTATTTTATTATAGTCAAGACTGATTGGTCACTTCAAAAGCTTGCTGAAGTTTATATTCAAGAAATTGTAAGATTGCATGGTGTTCCTATGTCGATAATTTTTGATCGGGATCCGTAGTTTACTTCGAGATTTTAGAAACAGTTGCATAAATCTCTTGGTACACTACTTAACTTTAGCACAACTTTTCATCCGTAGATTGACGGACAATATGAGCGAGTTATTCAGATTTTGGAATATATGCTTCGTACTTGTGTTATTGATTTTGAATCAGGTTGGAACCGTTACTTGCCTTTGGCCGAATTTGTATACAATAATAGTTTCCAATCAAGTATTCAAATGGCATCGTATGAAGCTTTATATGGTCGTAGATGTCGATCACCCATTTGTTGGATAAGATTAAGTGAAAGAAAAATGATCGAGCCAGAATTGATCCAAGAAACGAAAGACATTGTTAAGAAAACTTGAAATAGAATGCAGACAGCTTTTGATAGACAGAAATCATATGTAGATTTGAAGCGTCGAGATATTGAATATTCTGTTGGTGATAAAGTATTTCTTAAAGTTTCGCCTTGGAAGAAAATTTTGAGGTTTGGCCAACAAGGGAAATTAAGTCATCGATTTATTGGACCGTATGATATCACAGAAAGAGTGGGACCAGTTGCATATCGTTTAGCTTTGCCTGTGAAATTGCAGAAAATTCATGATGTTTTTCACTTTTCAATGCTTAGAAAATATCGACCGAACCCATCTCATGTTATTTCGATAGAGGATATTGAAATTCAACCTGATTTGTCATATGAAGAAGAACCAGTTGAGATTTTGGCACTTGAAGTAAAAGAGTAACGTAGTTATGGCGTAGTCATAATGTAAAAGAAACAACTTGGGAACCGGAAGAGACAATGAGATCTTAGTACCCCACCTCTTTTCAGGTAAATTTCGGGGACGAAATTTATTTAGGGGGAGAATTGTAACGACCCGATAGTCACAGGTGTCAAAAAATATATTTCCAAAATTTCGTTATTGTAAATTAGGCTCGTAAATATTTATTAATTTACGAAGTTAGTTGTGTGGTTAATTAGGTTTTGGTTAGGTGAATTTACATGAATTAAGAGTAATTAGGTAAAAGGACTAAATTGTATATAGGGTAAAATTTGAATTATAGATTAAAAAAAATTAAAAGGACTAAAGAAGCAATTATGCCATTGGCATTAAATGAGGCGACATAAGTGTATATATATTATAAACATTTAAAGTTAAAATATATATTATAATATTATAATATTATAATATTAAAACTTAAAAGTTAAGTATATATATTATTATATTATAATGATAAAGAAAAAGAAAAAGAAATAAAAAAAAGGAGAGAAAGAAACAAAACAGAGAAGGAAAGAAAGAAAAGAAAAAAAGAAAGAAAGAAGGAGAAAAGTTAGGGTTTCAAGGGTTCAAAGCTCAATTGGTTAGTCAATTTAGTCCATTTTCTTGTAATTTTTATGTTTTTGGAATTCCGGTATTAAATACTACCCGACCCATGTCAAAATTGTAGAAATTATTAAGTTTTTTAAATGTTTTTTATGTTGAATAATTAGAGTATTAGGGATTAAATTGATAGATTTTTAAGTTAGAAATGAAAAAGGATTGGATTGTAAAATAAATTATAAGTTTTGAGTATTAGGGACTAAATTGTAAAAAAATTGAAATTTAGGGATTTGAGTGAAACTAGTGAGTTGAATTTAGTCTAAAGTGGAAATTGAATGAAAATATGGAATTGGTTTTGAAGAAATAAAGTTAGTCTCGGTTTAAGGACTAAATTGAAATTTAGACAAAAGTTGAATAAAAATTGAAATATTCAATGTGAAATTGTATTGTATTGATGAATTTTAATTGTTTTAATTTTTGTAGCTAACGCTGTACCAGAAACTTCGATTAAGAAAGGAAAAGATAAAGTCGACGAGGAGTAGCTCGAAAATCTTGGTTTGTATTTCTATAATCCGAATTTAATTATTAATTATTAATTATTGTATTTTGATTTAAATGTTTATGGTAAGTAAATAAGGTAAGTGTTAGCATTTTTTATATTGACTGTAATGTATGTGAAATTGTGATTTATGTGATAATTGAGTATTGGATAATTGTGGCATTAGAAAAGTGAATTGAAACCCTATTAATTGTATTGGGCTAAGTCGGATATAGATGGCATGCCATAGGATTGGAAGAGTTCAGGGATTTCTTCGACTTCGAGTCGGTGAGATACTAGGTGTTAATTTACTACTTCGGATTAACTCGATGAGGCACTGAGTGCCAATTTACTTCGGTTTAACCAATGAGACACTGAGTGTCAATTTATTACTTCGAATTATCCGATGAGGCACTAGGTGCCAAACTGGTGTGTTTTGGTTGGATCCGTGTATCTGTTCGAGTCCGAGTCGTGTTAATAGGGATAAAGGAATAATAAAGTTTTATTATTGATATTGAAATGGTATGGTATGAGAAATGGAAGTGAAATAGTGAATTGAAAACAAAATGTGAAATATGTTGCAAATATATGGAATATATGATTTATATACTCTTGAAATGACTATGGAATGGATATTGGCCTAATTTACATTAACGAAATTTCAGAAATATATTTTCCGACACCCGTGACTATCGAGTCATTACACTTTACCAGAGGAAAGATAATTCCTTAGCAAGACATACAAATCAAAAACCAAGAAAGTCGCTAACCTAATATGTACCGGTATGAGTCAAATCAATTAATTCTGAAATTTAGCTTTAAAATCTATATTGGGCCTCTAAATTTAGTTTTTTAAGGCTCATCATACATTAATATTTGATTATTATTAAAGTTAAATAATTAAAAATAAAAAAAGTATTTTGTTAATATAAAGTATAATCTTATGGCTTAAAAGACAAATTATATGAAATACAATGTAACACCCCTTACCCGTATTCGACACCAGAATAGGGTACGAGACATTACCAGAACACATACACTTGTAAACATATTTAACCGAGTTATAAAACTTCATCTAAATTAAAACTTTCAAATTATTAACATAATTTTATAATTCTTCATAATATATCCTCAAAATATTATATTCATAATAAATAGGACCTATGAGACCCGATACATATTCATGCAATTCACAAGTCTTAATAGTTCAATGCTTCATTTCCATTTCATTCAATTCCCAAATTTCTCATGTCCACAATTCAAATCATTAAGTCCAATACTAATACGTATTTATCATTTAACTCAACGTTTATTGATTATACCATTCATTAACACATTTATGAAATTCTCAATTTTTGCAATGAAAATATCACTTTTTGCTTATATAACAACATCAATTCAACTCATCATCCTGGTATAAATTCACTACCACTTATCTATTTACTATAATTCTTTTAGGCCCATTTGTCACTTACCATCCTTAATCAAATTAGGGAATGGTTACGGAAAATTGAGTACTTCACTTCCACTTTGCCATAGTATAACTATGGTCTTACGTATGATCACTTATCACTTGTCCCTGATCAGATAAGTGTAGCTAAGCTACCACTTATCACTTGCCACTTGTCACTGATCAGATAAGTGTAGCTAAAGCTACCATTTATCACTTGTCACTTGTCATTGATCAGATAAGTGTAGCTGAAGCTATCACTTATCACTTGCCACTTGTCACTGATCAGATAAGTGTAGCTGAAGCTACTACTTATCACTTGTCACTGATCAGAAGTACTCAAATCCGACGTTCCGCTCAATTTGATCATTTATTCGATTTTCGTATTGTTATTTTATTCTCAATTCATTAACAAATATATCTCATCATACATTATATAATTCATGAAATTAACATGTAATCATTAAATTTCAGCCATATGAACTTACTATTTCATTATCTTTCCACACTCGTTTCCTATGCACATCACACAAGGTATAAACATATCATTCAACCATAGTCGCAAGCTAGTGTATTTAAACATAACTCTTTTTGGAACTAACCACATGATAAACCATTTCAATAGAGATTACATGATCACAACTAAATATGTTACCATTTCAACCACTACTTGGCCAAAGCCTAAGCATGTACGCCAAATATGTTAGCCAAATACACATATAGCATAAACATTATAAGCATGGATGAGCACAACATTTATTCATGTATCACACTTACCAACATGTGTTAATTCATAAACCATTTATGACATTACTTCATGCCAAATCATATACCGAATATACCATACACACATTCTATGAAACTTTATTTTCACACATGAGCTTAAACCATGACCAATAATGCACAAATATAAGCATCATTTCTATTTCATCATTTATCAATTATAATCAAGAATATGACCAATTATACACAAATCATTCATATATTTTCCAATTTTCCTCCTCCTCCTCTCCATTCCATATCCTTAATGTGTATAACACATTTAAACAACATTATCCATACTATCACTATTTTTCCTGTATGTAAATTCAAGCTATCTGTCTAAGTCTGAGTCACTAATTTATTTATATCTCGAGCTACAGAGCTCCAAATTAAGATCCGTTAATTTTCCCTGAAACTAGACTCACATATCTTCTTAACATAAAATTTTAAGAATTTTTGGTTTAGTAAATAAGTACATTTTATTCTTTAAAGTTCCCTTATTTCACTATTCGACAGTTCCGACCCCTCTTCACTAAAAATTAATTATCTCTTTGTATAGAATCCGGATGATGTCTCTATTTGTTTCTATTGAAAATAGACTCATTAAAAATTTTAAATATATAAATTATAACCCATAATTATTTTTATACAATTTTTAATGACAGAACAGGGGAACCCAAATTCATTCTGACCTTATCTAATAAAATTCATTATATCTCATGATTTACAGTTCCATTACTTACACCGTTTCTTCTATGAGAAACTAGACTCAATAAGATTTAATTCCATATTTTTTTCATCCTCTAATTCAATTTCCACAGTTTATGGTAATTTTTTCAAAGTTAACCTACTACTGCTGTCCAAAATTATTTTAGTGCAAGATGTTGATAATCAAATTTATAACACCCTCCTTTCCTTTCTCTACAATATTGTCTATCAATTCCTCTTGTTTCCCTTCACTAACATATCAATAACATAGAGCCTTATATAATAAAACCCTACATTAACATCAATTTCATACTTTTTCAATAATATCAAACTTAAAAATATATTGAAACCTTGATGTTCTTACCTTGCTCTATTGATTTCAATTTTTAACTTGATTTTCTCTCTCCTCCAACTTCTATTTATCGAATCTAACTTGATATTTTAGCTCCCCATAGTCTCCTTAACATTTTTCTCTCTTGGTAGCTATGGAAATTCTTTTGATTTCTAGGTGAAAATTGTAAATTTTTGGTGGAATGACCAAATTGTAAAGAAAGCAAAACTTTCTTTCTTCCCTTCTCTTCTAACGTGAAATGCATGGGAAAGGTAGATGATTCTTCATCTTTTCTTCCACATATATATATACTAAATAAAATAATAATAAAATGATAAAATGTCATTTAAAAATCAAATTAAAATATTAATAAACTAATTTTTATTTATTTATTTAATCTAAAATATCTCCAACATCATCATTATTTTCTAGATTTCTCTTTCTTCTAATTGACCATTTTTCCCTTTAGATCTTTTAAAATTCCATCCTTGAGTCATCACTTAATTTGGTAAAATTACGATTTAGTCCTTCATAATTCTTCTTCTATTCAATTTGGTCCCAATTCATCCATTTTCCTTAGTTTCTAAATTATTCCACCCTTAAAATATTTACACTATTGGTCTTTCATCTTTTTCATATTTACACTTTAACCCCTCAAATTTTGAGTATTTACTCTTGGATAACAAAAATTTTCTCACTTTTGCAATTTAATCCTTTCTTTAATTAATATGTCATAATATACTTTCCAATGTTGTCATAACTCAAAATTCTCCTTTTTGTCACTTTACTTCCTTACTATATCAAAGATAATATCTTACTGTAAAAATTTTCGGGGTATTATATTTCTCTCCCCCTTAAAATAAATTTCGTCCTCAAAATTTTTCTCTTCAGATTTGTGGTTCTGAAACCACTGTTCCGGCTAGACCCAAAAATCGGGCTGTTACATACAATCTAGCCAAAAAAGCAAATGTTATATAATGTGGACACCAAATTTAAAATACGTAATAATTTTTATATAAAATTCAAAAACTTGAAAATTTGAAGGGGTACATCCCTGATTGCAGTGCGCCAACCGGGGATATCTCAATTCTCATGCCATGTTTTAGAGGTTGCATAAAAGAATGCAGAGAGGTGGTTAATTGGTCTTAATTCTCCTTTGGTTTACTGGGGTTTAATCCCTTTGCGAGAGGTTTGAGAGGAATCCTGCCTTGGAAAGTTGAACCAAACCCGGTTAATTTTTGGAGAGATGTAGCTCAATGAGTTAGTGCAAGTAGAAATATTATCCAAAGATTTTTGGCAAAGAGACTTAAGAGAGGAAGAAGCACGAAATTTGTAGACAGACTCAAATCATCCACCAGTTGTCCAATGGACGCAGCTAAATTAATCAAGCGGCTATGTCTATGACTTGACGTGTATATTGGTTCATTGGCGTTGAAGTACCATTGCAAGCTTTAATTGTTTGCTATCTGTAGGCAGCATGCAATAATGCCCTGCAAAACATAGGATTCGTTACGTTTTTTCTTTCTTTGCTTTCTGCAAAAGAAAAAAAAGAAGGGCTAACCTGTCGTCATGTCTTTGCTTGCAGCCAGTGGAGATATACAGCTTTTCTTTTCCTTTTGTTTTTTTTAAATAATAATAATAATAATAATAATAATGGTTTGTTTGTTTCTTTTCAATTTGGATGCAAGGGAAACATAGGTCTCTGTCTTTTCAGTTCATGCACATGCTCTCTCTCTCGCATCTCTCTCAAAGGTTAAAAATACCAACAAAGACTAGGGAGTATCAGTTTTGTTTCTTAAGGATGCTCTTTCTTTGAAAAAGAAAAAAAAAAGAAAGCTATAATTTTTGCATTTATTTTATCAATTCCTCAACTTATACAAAGAAGACTGTAGTTTTGGAAAGAAGCTACAAATGCGAGGACTTGGATACTAAATTGATCGTATGTGAGTTCATATGATACAAGTTTCTCAAATTTATCTTTTGCTTGTGAATGCCCTGACGAGTAAAAACTACTGCATGTGTGGGTACTTGGCAGTTCCATAAATTTTGCCACTTCAAAAAAAATAGGAGTTCACATTTGAATTTATGGAGTAATATGAATCTTCAAAATACGGATATATAATGTAAAGATTTGGTGGTGGGGCTAACTTTTGGGCAAAATATCATACATGAGCATATTATATATTATTGCTAACACCAAGATTTGAAACCACAGACCCAAATATTATATTAATGAAGACAAATGGTTAAACATGATAGGAATGGGTTGATTGAGAATGCATGTGAGTTTCCATTATGGAATCCAAACAATCCTCGTGCTTGTCAGCATTTTAATCCTTAAATATATATATGACAGATTAAGCTTCTGTCTCATTTCAGTAAAGGGGGCACTAGTTCAAAAGTAATCAAGATTATACATCTCGTGATTTTAGGGATAAATAATAATAAATCAAATCGATGAACCAACTTGCAAGAAAAATCAGGTTGGATTCACTTTGCCTTTTTCTTCCCCTTTATAGTTCGTAATGAGACGACCTTAATCATATAATTACAATTAATCATTAATGTCTTCATGGAATTGGAGGTGGTCTGATTTCGGAGGTCGTGACATCAAACTTGATCCAACTTCATCGCCCCACATAAAACATATGTCGTTTAGCTAATGCACTGCAGTGTGATGTTTCAATTCAGAAAATATGTTGGAAAACTGGAGAGGTTTAAAACAAACAACACAAGGATCCTGTAATTTTGTTTTCTCTTACACCTCTATAAATAATTATGTTTCTTGAATGTTTTCAAGTTTATTTTTCAATAAAATAAATTTAATAATTTATGTATTCATGTTATAATCATATATATATATTTTTACATGTTTATTAAAAAGAAAATATTACCTTCTTTAAAACAACCAATTCTATATTTTACTTTCTTAAAAAATAACCATACATATTATTTAAAGTTTTGTTTTCACCAAAAAGAAATTTACCCTAGGTGTGCAATATCTTATTAATCTCGGTGTTACTAGTACACTCAACATCAACTCAATCAAACTTTTTCTAATGATATTTTTATCTTTACAATTTTTTATATAAAATTATTTAAGACACAAAGATTTATTCATAAATATTATATAAATCTTTTATAAATATATTTTTGATATAGAATTATTTATTTCTTTCGCCCAACATAATATAATCTAATTTGAAATAATACATTCAGCTTAGTGTCACATTATATGTATTAAAAATATGGATGGCCAAGAAAACAACAGTAGCAGTCATACTTATAACCAAAAAGTTTTTGATGAAAGACATTAAAAAAGAAGAAGAAAAGATTAACCATGCAATATTGCTTGCAGAATAAAGCAATCTCTTAGTGTTAACCTTAAAGATCTAAGAGAGAAGAAAATTTTTTCTTTGCTCGTACAAGGTATCTGTCGTACTGTTACTAAAGAAGCAGGTTTACAGTTGATAAAGTCATGATCCAACATGGTGTCAAATTATAAATTGCTCTCCTAACCCATTTTAATTAACTGTTTTTGCTTTTATCTTTGTAATTTAGTGGCTTTTCTTTAGCAATAAGATGATCCATATGTGCAAGATTGACCTTAGACTGACAATTACTTTTGTCTTAATTGTTTATATATACTATATATCTTCAACCTATGTTAGTTATGGTCCCATGCATCTCCCTTATAGGCAATGTGTAATAAAAATAGTAGCACCTACTTTTATATTAAACGTGCTTTGCATGTAAATAACATAACATGTGAATACCATTCATTGAAGTTACTAAAATTAATTCCCAAAACCATAAAGTTCAACAAAAGCATGTAAAAGTTACTAAAATTATAGCCAAATATGATTTGCTTCTTATTATTGTATTTTCCTTCACTTCATGCAACGAAAGTGTATAGGAGTATAATTGTGATTTTAGTTCCTTTGAGTTTTATATTCTCTTCGTATACATGACTTCGGATTACCACTTACCACATTTTGTCTGGTGGGCAACGTTGGGTGTAACTTATATGATGAGAAATACATATAATGTCTGAGATAATGAGGGTGATGTCATTTGTCACTAACAAATAGTGGTTTTTAACCAATTTATAATTAATGCCCTAGGCTTGCCTTTGGGCATTGGGAAATAACTTTAGTTAGATAATGCTGTCACCTTGTCTGGGTTCTCCTACATGTACGTCCACACATCTTGGGAATCTACATTGCTTTCCTTCTGCCAAATGATGCCACCCAAAAGAAAAGGGTTTATTGTTGGGCAAAAGCACGACTATCCACTCCCTCCATCGCCCTTCATTCTTTTTTAATCACTGTGTTCTCTCCAAATCATTCACGCTATGATGGGTTTGGTTTTGGGGGTCTTTTCCAACTATAGACTGGCGTATGGGAAGGGTTAACTTACTTTTAGAGTCTAAAAGACGCATTAATTGAGGTTACTAGATTTAAAGTTAATATTAGCACTCAATTTCATGACAATAATTTCTCATTTTGCACACATATACAAATATAAAAGTTGGCAGAGAATTACAGTCACAAATTAAAGAAGAACTCGCCATTTATTAACTGTTTATAAATATATATCGTCTGTGCTTATAATTACAGTAGAGATTTAACCTTTTTATCTCTCATATCAACTGTAGAAAACCTGGGACGATATTGTTGCTACTTCCTTTTTTTCTTTTTCTTTTTTTCTGAACCAAAATAGAAAAGAAACTAAATTCACGATCGAAAAGCGAGTTTTTTGTTCTTGACTGGTTTCCTTCTGCAAAGGGAATGCAGTGGATTATTATGTAAACAGACGAAGAATTTTGGAAGCTACTGACCATAAAAAAAAATCGATATATATTATCATGAAATATGTTGTTTGATTTTCTAGTAGTAATCCCAGGAGAATGGCTCCTCAATCCGGAACCCAGCATCGACTGCACATATTTGCCATGTTGAAGAGTAAGACCCAAATCCGTCGCTTCGATCCGTGACATCGATCATGAGATCAGGCAGATCGAACAAGGTATCATCGTCATCGATGGAGGGTGAACTTGAAGCTTGCGATAAATTTGAGGGAGGGACTTCATCTTCTTTGCTAGCTTCAGCTTCAGCTTCGATGTTGCACCGCCTTGTGTCGAGAAATGTAGAGGCGGCCGCTAGGGAAGCGGCTGCTTGGACGTCCTTGGGGGAGGTACTGGCAGGGCGGGGAAGTAGTTTAGCGAGTTGAGGGAAATTAAGGTAAGCGGAGCGGCCTTTGATGGCGAGTGCAGCTACATCATGGGCTCGAGCAGCCATTTCAGCTGTGTGGTATGTTCCAAGCCATATTCTTGATTTCTTCCTTGGTTCTCGGATTTCAGACACCCATTTGCCCCAACTTCTCATGCGTACTCCACGGTATGTCGGATGCTTCTTGCCTTCACCAATATCACTACTCTGCCTTTTCTTCTTCTCATTATCACTATTTTTGGAACAACTTCTCTCGTTTTGATGATCAGAATCCGAAAACGAGTATATCATGGAGGAAGGAGAAGCAGTGGCGGTGGTGGAAGTAACAGAAGAAGAGCTAATTAGCATGTTATGATGAGCATCATTCTCAATATTGGTATGATCTCTTTCCATGACAGATAGAGGACGTAGTTGTTAGTAAAGCAAGAATTTTGAGTGATTGACATATAACATGGTGGTATAGGACTAGGAGCTTATATGATTCTTTATGAATTCAGATTTCCTTTTTTCTTTCTTTTTCTTTTTCTTTTTAATAATAACAATAATAATATAAAGAAAAAGAATGTTTTTTTTACCCTCCAATTTTATAAGAAAAAATCATTTTAGCCATCTTAAAATAGAAATGTATGTTAACTTTGCTTTCATCACATAACATGTCAGCACTTAATTACTTTTTTTAATTTAATAAATTTAATAATTTTTATTTTAAAAATAGATTTTATAATATTTTCAAAATTTTAAAATTTTAAAAAATTAATTAAATGTTAACAGGTATCTTTCACATAATAATTCATGTGTATGTCACATCAATAAAATTAATTTTTTCGAGTGATTTAACAAAAGAAATACAGATTTGATGATTAAAAAACTAAAAATAAATGAAAGATTAAAATGAGAATTAAAGAACCCTGAGTCCATAGCATAAAGCGATTACAGTTCATCTATTTTCTTACCCCATGTGGCAAATTGAATAAATGCATGCCTAGACCTATTAGAGATCATGTTTGGCTTTGGACTGTTGTTATTTCTTATATTAATACGATTTATATTTAAACAATGATGCAATATTAATGAATCGTATAATTTTAAGTGAAAGTGAATTTATTTAGTTTTTTTATATAAAAATATTATTTTTAAGAAAATAACGCAATTCAAATGCATATGAATCCTCTCCATATGCTATCCTATGCTTTAAATATCAACTCTTTTTCACATGCAAGTCTTTAGTGATGAGGAAATGGTAGGCCAGATCCTGCAATCAATGAAACCATGTACAGTGTACATATGAACGTTATCTGAGGGCCCTCCAAAGACTCTCCTTTGATTTTTCACATTTATGCTTTTCTTTTTCTTTTTCTTTTTCTTTTTCTTTTTTACTTTTCATTTCTCGCTCTGATTGAAGTGGCTTTAGAAAATTAACCCCCACAAGGAGCTAAGTTAAAGTACGTGAGCCTTAGGTTAACTGGTTGCTATGTCGCCTTCAACTTGGCCCAACTATGTCTGATACCTGACCTGCTTGCCTCTCTCCCATAGCTTTCTCAGTTCTCACTATTATTTAATTTGTCTATTTTGTAGAGGGTCAGAGTTCTGCTCTGTTTTTGTTCATTCAACACCACGCATCAAACTCTGATGTACTATAAATGGCTTAATTAAATAAATTAGGAAATGGAAATCTCATGATTGTGATAGGATCTGCACAAAGATACATTAAAAAAAACCAAGCATAAACAGATTGTCAAACTGGTTCCAAAGCAGTCGTGTAAAATGAACATGTGGGTTCTGTTATAAGGGAAAGACCAAATCTGATGCCACCCATGCATTCATTTATAAATTGTTTCTTAACCTATAATATAAATCAACAGTTAATTAAACACATATTGATTTTGATAATTAAACACTAATAAAATCTACTAATCATCATCTGAAGAATGTATTAAGGGAGGATATATATATATATACACACACACACAACACTCGTTTGGGAGAACAATTCATCAACATGAGAGCACATGCGAGTGGGTCATACAGGCAAGATGCTGAGGCTCTGATTTCAGATTTCGTATTATTAGTAGTCAAGTAGCTAGGCAGTAAATTAACCTTCCTTCGACTTACGTACAACCTGTTAATTTTTAATTAATCAATTAATTATGTATGTAAAAACGTTAAAAACACCCATTTTTACTTAATGAAGTGATTTAACAGGTATTGTCTTGTTTTAATGGAGCACTTTCTCTCCACCTTATCATTTTTCAAGAGAACATTCTGATATATGTATAGCCCTAATGAAGGGCACATAGACCACCTATAAAAAGAAAAAACATTGCAGAACTTTTGAGGTCATTCTATAATTGTTTTGTTAAGAGGGCTTAGCCCCATCAAGCTAACTTCTTCTGTCACTCACTCGTGCAATACTGCATGTTTCATGTTTTCTTTCCCAAGTTTGTAATGTAAGTTTGTTTATTTGTCTGCTTCCACCATAAGAAATTAATAATACAAGATCTCAGAGCCTCTTGGAACTTCCACGCCTTCAGTACAGACAATTATGCCATCTCTTTAAAAAGTTCATATTTTTCTATTACCACTTTCAATTATCAAACACCTAACAATTGGGCCATACCGTATCTCAACATTCACACAATTTTCACCTCTCAACTTGCCTTTATTTACACTTCGTCCCTGCCATATTGCATGTTTTCTTTACCTATCACTACTTCCACAACTAGATTTTTTTTTTTTTACTTACTAGAAGGTTAATAAATAAATTCACTGAGTTATCACCAGCGACAGAGCTAGAATTTTTCTCTTAAGATTCTAAATTTTGAGAGGGATCAAAAGATAATTTCACCACTATGTTAACTTACAACTTTGTAATTTTTGGAGGGACTAAATTAATACTTCATCAATTCTGGAGGGATAAAATATAAAAAAAAATTTTAAGGTTAAAATGCAATTTTACCTATATACTAACTTAAAAATTTATAATTTTTGGAGGGGATAAGCTAATATTTCATCATTTTGGGAGTTCAAGCCTCTGCTTACTGCTTGGCGTCGCCTCTGATTATCAACACACCGAAACATCTTGAATGAAATTCAGAACTTCCTTATGAATATGATTAATACTGCAATTGGATCTTATCAAATCTTTGCAAAGCTACAGAGGTAGAACTATTCTTAGATTCAGGGTACTCCCCAAGTCTAAAAGCTTATTTGAAATATTGAAAAGTTTGGATAAAAGTATATGAGGCCGAAATAAATTAAAATTACTTAAAATATGAGAAAGATTCGACTTCAGCATTCAAGGTCTCAACTCGACTTAATCCAACCCTTTTTTTTGTAATATATTGTACTTTTTCTTAACTTTATATCTTATATAATTTATGTCACATAAAATTAAAAATATAATTAATATAAATATTAAAACATGTTAAGTTGTTTATATTTAAAATTTTAATAAAAAAACATATTAAATTATTAAATATTAAATTAAAGAATATATGTTTTTTCAAAAAAATAATATAGGCTTACTTAAAATAAGCTTGGGCTGTTTGTTTACAAATATGGATAAGTTGGGAAAAATTTTAAGGTCAATATTTCAAATAACTCGAGTTTAGACAAACATAAAATATATTAATATCATATATAAGCTTAACCTAAAATCAATCTGACTCGGCCAATAACAATTTTAAATTTATTTTTTTTCGATTTAACACCTTTAATGGATGGATAAGTAGATAAATCTTTTAAATTACAAAAAGGGTTAGTAAATTGAGTGAGTTATGTAGGTGGGATATTGATGGTGGGGGACTCCATGAAATTTAGTTGAGGTGAGCCACAAAATGGTTGGGGGATTGAAGTTAATTGGTTAATTTTAATACAACCATATAAGATTGGCTTAAAACTAATCATATTCCCATAAATATATAAAGGAGAAATTATGGCACAATAATTGTGAGAGATAAGCTGTTGCCCTACATAATCTAATCCAAACCACCTCCACAAGCAAATTAAGTAAAGTCTAATCAAGTTAAGGGACAAACGGCAAGCATGGCACTTCTGAGCTCTAATGGGGAATATTTTCATTACAAGTTTCTCTTCTTTGTTCGTTAGTTAGTAATGGCATGATGGATTATATATCGCTTCACCATTGGTAGGTATGCTTCATTCATCAACCCTTAATCATAGATTTTACTCCCAATTATTTAAATTAAACTATTAAAATTTATCCTTTTTAGCGGATGAGAGATTGGATGATAGGCATAGGCATAGCAGCTAATTGCCCCTCAATGGGTTATTATTATTATCATTTGTATTTGGTTGAAAAGACAAGCATATGTTGTTGCAACTGGTTCATAAATTATTTGATGTAACTTGTTTGTCATTTGGAAATGATAATCTAACTTCTTTTCCACTAAAACTAACTATCAAATTATTATATAAAAAATGAGAAAAGTTTAGTGTTAAATTAATAACCGATATATCAGTGTTGATGGAAATCCAAAATTCTTAATGGATGCATATAAATCAGTAATTTTTTAATGTAATTTGAGTATTTATTCAATGCAATCATGTTTATTTTGTTCTATTTTTTATATAAGTATTAGTTTAATTTGTATTGGTATTGTTGTCAGTGTAAAAGGATGTGGGTTCAAGTGCGATCAAATGCATTGTGCTCCTATTTAAGGGTTGGGGATGGGTTACGGATAGTTCTAGGTATTGTCTCAAAAAATATATTAGAGAGTTATCCTCTTATTTAAGAGTTAGGAAGAATTATGGATAGTTCTAAGTATGGTATCAAACATGTGCTTTTCTACGTGATACATGTTTTTAATAAGTTATGAATATAAATATTAAAATTTGAATAAAATTGAATAACTTGAATAACATAACAATAATACTGATGTAAAGAGAGAGAGAGAGAGAACATAATTTTATACATATTTTACTTTATATTGTCTTTAATAAGAATATCGTAAGTTAAATTGTGGACTTTTTTTAACAGACAAATCATAAAAAATAAAATATGTGCCTCTTAAATTCAAATTGAGTTTTTTTTTCTTTTGCAATAATTCATTTCTAGTCATGAAGATTTTGATGTTAAGAAGTGCAAAGAGGAGATGATTATATAAAACAGTGACACGACGTCATCTGTATCTATTTTTCAATAGTTTAATGTCACATAAGTGTTTTTATCTTGAATTTCAGCATTTTTATCCTGAAATTTAGGATGAAATTGCTAACTGAAAATGGATAATCTCTATTTCATACAATCATTTCTCGAACTGAAAATATTTTTCAAATTGTTTTAAAAATTTTAGTTATTTAGAAATATTCCTAATTTAGTGGTTTGTAATTTGTTTTTGTTTTTGTAAGAATAAAACAAGATTTATTGGTGATTGTATTGAATCCTAAAATGGTAGATAAAAAATGATGTGAAGAAGAGTCCAAGATGTGTTGAACTCCAAAGAGATAAGAACGTAGCCGACTAACTAAGCTCTAGAGTTTTGACGAATTCAAAGTCCCCGTTTATTGTTACTTTGACGGGGGTGGGTTCAAATATGAGTTTTGCCTTTATCTCAACTATTCTAATTATTTTTATATTTCCATGTAAATGCCACACACTTTTTCCGTCCACTCTGTTTTATTTTTGTTAAGTTGATTTTAGCATGTTTGATAAATAAAGTGAAAAAAAGTAGATGCTAAATAGGTATTTTGTGTATAATAAATATTAGGTGCGTTAATAAAATATATTACACTTTCAAAATGAGAACGAGGTTTAAATTTTAGAATTGCCATTAAAAATATTTCTCCACATAAAAATAATAAAGAACACTTAACTATTGTAGTTAAAATGTGGTAAAAAAGTGTTTTTCCATCCGAAATATAAAAGCTAGAATTTGTCGGCTTTTAACTTTTACGTTTTGGAGTAAAAATTATTAAAATGTCTTTATTTATATTAATTATTTAAAATGTATATAAAACTTAGATTAATTTATATTTTATATATTAATATATTAAATTATTTAAATTATTATATTTAATTTTTGGGTAAAATACACTAATAATCACTCAACTTTGATCTTAGTGACAAAACAAGCACTAAACTTTTTAAAAATAACAAATTAGTCACTACTAACCATTTTTTGTTACAAATGTAACAAATTTACCAGCTGAGTTACCATTTTTCATCATTCTCTCCCCCTCCCTCCCATCACTCTACCTCTTCCCTTACACAAAAATGATTAATGGTGACTGATATGTTATTTTCTAAAAGTTAAATGTCTGAATTAAAAGTTGATTAACTCTTGTCATTAAAATCATTAATTTTATAAATAATTTAAATAAATTACTTAAAAATATTTAAAGTTTATATTTCATATATCATTCCAGAAGTGGACCGCCAAGTTTAAACCAGCCTCGCCTAGGCATGTTAAAAGCGTAATTAGCATTTTCCGCCTGCGCCTCAGTCCATAAATTCGAAACAACATGCAGCAAAGGTTGAAAAATCCTGTTTTGGACGGTAAGGTTCAACAATTTGAAGTAGGCATTCCAAGAAACTTATATATAATAATCAAATATAGCATCTGAACATAGTAGATAGATCCTTGAAATGTCGAGGTAAAATAACACAACATGCTGAGATGAACGCAAAAATAAAAAATAAAGAGACAAAACACCAATTTAATGTGCTGGTTGCAGACAAAACCGCATACAAGTTCCGGATATGTAGTGATCTAAGGTGGCTGCTGCTATAAAATAAGAGGGGCAAAACATTGAACGCAAACATTTCTTACTGCTGGGCACATTGCACTCTTGGTGCTGACTCATCGTCATCGTCATCTTCATCGTAACCTTCACGGTGCCTATGCTGTCGTTGTTCCTTCCGCCTCTTTACCTCCTCAGCACTGACATCATGCAAAGTAGTCTCCTCACAGTCATCAAGCTCCATGTCTGTCAAATGCTTACTAGGCCTCATGGGCAATACACTCTCAATCTTCCGGCATTGCTCAGGTGAAAATACCCCAGATTCTGGGAAAATAACATGGAACTGGATGACTAGCTTGCCCTTCATGAAAGGTCTCTGATGGTGGGGCATACCCTCATCATTGATAGCCTTGTATTGACCTAAATTTTCAAGCAAGGGGAGAGAAAGTGGAGTGAATATGATGTCAACTTGAAAGGTGGTTCTGAAATATAACTAAATATGCACAGGGATTTTACCAGGCTTAACGACCTCGCCAGGGTTTGATTTAATTAAGAGCTGCCTGCCATCAAGGTGAGTTAGGGCAAACTGAAACCCACATAGAGCCTCTGTCAAACTGAGTTTGTGGTCAACATAAAGTTCGTCCCCAAATCTCCTATCAAATTTGGGGTGTTTCTTTTGTTCCAATACAAAAACAATGTCTCCAGTTATTGTATCTGGCTGCAAATGATGCCAAAGAAAACGGTCAAGCTCAAAATACTAGAAAATTGTTACTTAAAAGACAAAAGTACTTCACTTACAGCCTCATCAGCTTGTCCCTCAAATGTAATTTTCTGACCATCTCTCATTCCTTTCTCAATATGTACTTCCAGCACCTTCTTTTCCTGAGTAACCTTGTTCCCTTTGCACTGTGGGCATCTATCCCGATCACTGATCATCTCACCTGCAAGGAAGGGAATGAATCTGAGTTCATAAATCCTACATAAAATGAGAACCAAGCCGAAGAAAAAGAAGATCCAAATTTAAATACCTGAGCCTCTGCATTCAGGACAAACATGCTGCATCTGTTGGATCATGCCCAGTCCAATCTGCCGTGTTGTAATTTTCATTCCTGTGCCCTGGCAACCATAGCATCTAGAGGAGGCTCCACTCTTTGAACCTTTCCTGTAAATTTTCAGAATGCAAGTGAATAAATGTAATAAACCAGTCATATAGGTTCTCTGCATACGAGGATATAGGTCATAAAGCAGAGGGAAAACAAAAAAAACTTCAGTGAAAGACTCATAACAAGTTACTGCACAGGAGTAAAGGTACCAAAGAGCATCAACACCAAAACTTGTAGAAGACCACAATGAAAAGTAAACAAGTACAGGTTTTAGTAAGAACTAAACAGACAACATCAATCAATATAATTTCCCGGGCTCCATGAAATCTTTCCAAGCACAAAAATAGAAGAACATTATACACAACAAAGAGAACTTAGGGGTAATTACAAGAAGATATCAGCGGTTAACATTTTCTACAAAGAAAATCCAGTTAACCGTAAAAGTAGCTGTGATGGTAGACATACCCTTTACATTTACTGCATATTGCGTTCCTGGAAAGAGAGAGCTTTTTTGTCGTCCCATTGTACAATTCTTCCAGAGAAACTTTAAGAGCATGCACTACATCTTCACCTCGCTTCTGCCTTCTTCCTCTCGAGCTACCACCGCCTATATATTAAAAAGCTTGTGATTGAAATTTGAAATGGAACTACCTTTACCATAAAGTTCAATCAAAAGAGAAAAATACAAAAAGGAAAACAAAACCATTTCTTACCTCCGAAGGCTCCCCCACCGAAAAATGACTCAAATATGTCAAATGGGTTGTGAGAAGAACCGCCTCCTCCCATTCCCTCTTTAAGAGCATCTTCACCATATTGATCATATATTTCTCTCTTCTCTGGGTCACTAAGTACTTCATAAGCATGAGCCAGTTCCTTAAACTGGGAAGAAGTATCAGAAAATAGTGTCACCGGGAGAAAAGTCAAACCCAAACCCAATTCCTTATAATTTTACTTGCATACATATATCTTTGGAAATTATGTACATAAACCAAAAGCTGTAAGTTTTATTCTCTCATGCTGTAAGTTTTATTCTCTCATGCTTTTAAAAGGAAAACCAAAAGCACATCCAAGAATCTGCCAAATATATTTCATGATCAAATATACTCAAGCTTAAAAGAATAGTAAAGATGTAACCTTAGATGAAAGATTGTTTTTCCTTACCTTCTCGGGGTCTCCACCTTTATCCGGATGATTCTTAATTGCAGCTTTCTTATAAGCCTTCTTTAATTCATCCTGACTTGCACTTTTGGGAACCCCAAGTACTTCGTAAAACTTAGTGTTATCAGATTTTTTTGGAACACGCCCAAACATGATTAAATGGCTTCAGTTATCTACGTCGAATAATATAAAGATCAATCTACTACAAACTAGTCCAAATTCTAAATTAACAGTTACATATGATGTAATACAAATTCCAATTAAGAAATAAAAACAAAAGTCTGATTCAAAGCCACTAAATTTATACAAAAATTTAAATTTCCAAACAAATAAAGACTCGTGAGGCATGACGAAGAAAAAAAATGAAAGACCCAAAACAGTTTAACTACAACAAAACTAGGATACTTACCGGTTAGGGTTTGGAGAAAAGAAATAAGCGATGCAAACCCAATTTAAGGAATAAAACAAAACCCCTAACTCAAAACAATCTAATAAAGAAGCTATCAATTTAAAAATATATATATGTCTAATTCTAAACAATCATAAAGCTCATTAGCATGCCAAAGAACAAAAACAAAAGATCGAAAGCAGTCAAGTAGGAATAGCAAAACTAAGAAACTCACCGATTAGGGTTCTGAGGGAAGAAATGAGCGATAGTATTCAGCGAACGTTAAAAACAAGTTTGAGAATTTTTTGCGAGAGAAAAGCAAGGGATAGCAAGATTCTTCCCCTCAAGTTTCTCCTCACAAATCGCAGAGGAGTTTTACTTGGGGAGGATATCTTCAATTAAAAGAAAATTAAAATTTTATTTTCACTCTTCTTTTTGTTGTTACCACTTCAGCTTAACCGGCTTTACTTCAATATCAGAGCTTGTTTGGGGATTGGAAGTAGCAATAGTGGGTGGTGAAAGTATAGTTGAAAGTTCCTTCCTGGGGGAATAACGGTGAGGTGTCACGTGCTAATTGGTGTCAATGGCACCCGATTTCAAGAACGGAGAGACCATTGATAAACACGTTAGGGTTGTAAACAAGACATCTTCACCGTGCAATTTAAATATCGGACGATTTATGTTACACTATAACAACTTTGGCGGCTTACAGCAACCCACCCAGCCATCGGATTGGTCATGATTGATGGCTGAAATGTAACCGCATCGTACATAGGGAAGAAACATGCCATTGCCAAACTAGGATATAAAATAAGATATTTGTTTTTTTTTAATCACAAGTGTTTTATTATTTGAGATCAATTTTGATTGGTAGTTAAGTATAATTCTCTTTTACTAATAAATATGTTTGATTAAAATATTTAAGGAAAAATTCACTTTCAATCACTTTAGCTACTAATATATTTGGTGTTGCTATTATTATAATTACTACAATCACGGTAGATGTCGAACAACATAATTGATTACTATTACTACGTCAGGCTCTACTCTCTTTAGTCATGAGTAATGGTCACAAAATGGAAGAGAGTAGTACAACTCAAGAGTTCAGCATATTGAAAGTTGGAACCACTACAATCCGAAATTTCTCACTAATTAATATCCATGTCAACCCTAAGATAACATTAGCATGGAGCATGCACCCATTGAGCATGGACATGGATATAGACAACCTGGTGCAAAAAGCAACTACCACAGATATGTTTACTATGTTTTTTTTTATCTATTAATTGTACCAACAATAATACCCTTATTATATATTTATTTAAATTATTCATTTCCTTTCTTTTAATTACAGAACCTTGAATTTCTTGAATATACTTGATTTTTTTCATTAAAATTTTATATTTAACTTCAATTAAGATTAAATATTCTAAAGTATATTTTATTATAGGAATTAATACCATATTTTATCCCCTTTTAAAATTTAAAAATTAATCATACCATTACTAGATTAATGCAGTGCACTTGTGATTTAAATAGAGGGGCTCATGATTCAAAGTTATTGAACCGTTATAGATTACAAGATATTGTCCTTAAAGTTCATGGCCAATTTGTTTAATTTACTCAGCAGTGGACTGTTCTAGGTGTAGCAGCCATTGTATCTATTTTATTAAATGTGAAAATTATTTTGTGGATCGCAATTAAAATACTAATGGATAAAAAATTAATTGAATCTTAAGGATATTTATATGTTAATGTTAAAGATTTTACCAATTTAAGACATTCGTTCAATCATGATGGTTTAAGTCAAAAAACGTTGTTTTTTAATCCAATTAAGCTGGTTTTTATCAACGAGTAGTCCACCAATCTTGAACTTGATGTCCTGATCTGTTGCCCCAGCAGCTAAGTATATACATTAATTGTTGTTGTTCAAAAGGGATGTTCCGCTGGCTCACTACGCCTTCAAAATACAAGCATTCTTTTTATTGTTGGATACCAAGGCTGAAAAAATAGAAGCTGGGGGCTATAAATGGTGCGTATCAACTCTAACACTGATCACAAGTGGTAGCTTCTTAATTTTTCATAGGCATTGTCCTTAGTGTTTGTACCTTTTGCTCCTAATAACCAATATTCATAAAGCTGTGCATGAATTGCACCTATATATAACACACATGAAGAGGACAGGTTTCTCCAAATGAATTAGACTTGTGTTCTGCATTCAGTAGGTTTTATCTTGTTTTTATACCCAAAAAAAGAATCCAACATCCCTGAACCATCCAAATGCTCTTGGATTCTTGCAAACCAGGTCAACCTTCTTATTTCCCTCACACTTGCGGTTGTTTTGAAGGAGCCTCAGAAATTTAGTAAGCCCATCCTTAGAAAATTCAAAAAAATTATCATCAAGTAAATGTGGATTACAAATCGAGCTGTCACAATGTAATGTTGTTAAAAAGTAATAATTCAACTTTTATTTTTTACATTTCAATGGGTAAATTCAACTCCATGCAAGCGATGAGTACAAGAGAACAAGCAAACCACCCCATACATGTCGTGTTATCCCAACCTCGTTTGCAGAAAATATCTCTCCATGAAAACTATTTCGTTTTCACCACAAATCCACACTAGCCTTTTGCAGCTTCCCAGGAAGACGCTCTTATATTACCTAATGGTGCACGCATAGGGTAATACAAAATAAAAATAAAAAGCATTTTTTCCCCAGGATCTCCATATTTTAATCGACGTCTTATTAAAAAAATATAGGAAAACGACGACTATAACAAGGGAAGATAGGCATGGGGAGAACAGGAACATTGTGCAACTGCTTCATTGCTTCTTTCCGAACTCCAATCTCCATTTGCAGACTCAAAAAACCTTTGATTCCTTGGAGAAAGCTAAACCTTATGGCGGCATCGATGGATCCCTCGGACACAAAAACTTACCAGCAGAACGTGTTGGTAATGAGGCACGGCGACCGTTTGGACAACTTCGATCCCACGTGGGAAAAGACGGCCGACAGACCATGGGATCCGCCGCTCATACAGAATGGCCTACACAGGGCTTTTGGCACGGGCCGTGAGTTTCGAACCCGCCTACCTTTCCCAATCCACCGAGTCTTCGTCTCTCCCTTCCTCCGCTGCATCCAGACTGCCTCCGAGGTTGTGGCTGCCCTTTGCTCCGTCGATGACGATCCTAATGCCAAGTCATCCAACGACGTCGTTGCCATCGACCCTTCCAGAGTCAAGGTCAGGTCAAAACAACTTTTCCCCCTTTTTTCCTTTTGACACTAAACATCCCAAACTATCATCCAGATCTGATCAAATTAGATCAAATCGTAAGCGTATTTAAGAACATCTGGTCAAATCGTAAAATATGAGCTAGGTTTTTTATAATTGTACTAATAATTTAATAACTAAATCAGGAGTTTTGAAATTCGATACCTATTTAATATTTAAATCATAATTTGAGCAAATTTTTTTCTTCATCTCTATGCTTGAGCCCATTTTGTTGTATTTTGCAGGTTTCAATCGAATACGGGCTGTGTGAGATGCTAAATAAAACAGCAATTAGGATTGATGTTGCGCCCAAAGATGGAATCTTTCGTTTCGATGTTCCACAGCTCGAGGCTCTGTTACAAAGTGGCACGGTAGATCCTACGGTGGAACCAGTTTATAAAGAGGTAGCATTTGGCTATTTGCAGTGCGTTTTTATCTATTTCCCTTTTTCTACAACGTAAGATTTTTGTCAGTGTAGCTTGACGATGTTTAATCTGCCTGATTCAACTTCTTCGTCTGAAAATCACAGTTGCCGCAATGGGAAGAGTAAGGGATGCAAGGAGTAGATATGAACAAATTATTAAGGCGCTGGCGGATAAATACCCATCTCAAAACTTGCTGTTAGTGACACATGGTAAGCTACATTCTTCGATATTAGACAACAATATGTTGATTATTCACTTTGTCCTGCACATTTGGCCCAATTTTTTACCTTTGCCCCGTCGATTTTAAACAATGTCATTCTATTTCTATTGAAGTCGCCGTACATATCCTATGGCAGGGGAAGGAGTTGGAGTTTCAGTTTCTGCATTCAAGGAGGACACTAATGTGATTGAAGTAGATTATTGTGCTTATTCAGAACTTACAAGACAAGTTTCTTTGAAAAATGAGTCATTCAGTGCTGGAAACTTCAAGGTGCTTACAGAAAGTGGCCAGACTGGGGTAACTTATATTGCAGAGTAGCAACTTTAATGATTTTGTCAATGGTAGTTTCATAGATTCTTTGCCTTCAACCACGAAGGAGATGACTCTGATTTCATCTGCAGCATACCTCAGTCTTCCTCTTGATGCGTCGGCTTTCCTTTACATTAACATACTTTGTTTAAGAAGCCATGGATTCAACAAATATCAGTATGAAACTGTCTTTTTCTTCCCCTGTTTTGTTTGCTGACAGTGCAGATTGAGATGCCGTGAAAGTGATTAAGGGAAACAATTTCTGTTCCTTGATTGGATAACGCCATTGTTACTCTTTGTTAAAATCTTTCAATGAACAAAGCATGATTATTTTGATCAAGAAAATAGGAATTTGTTCCTTCCTCTACCATTATTATATTTATAGATTAAATGAGTTTAGCTATTGTTCATAACTGCTGCTAACAGATTAATAGATTGATGAGAATAACAAACTAACTGCTGAACTGACTCCTAACAACACTAACAACTGTTATTTTGTATTTTAACATTCACCCATCTTCTTGACGGGTAACACCTGAAGAAGACTTCTAAACCGAGCGAAAGAAGAAACATATAAAGGCTTAGGGTGAGTTTGGATGGGTGGTGCGTTTATCTGCGGTTGGTGTAAAAACAGCGATGGTGGTGAGATTAGATACTGTAGCGATACTGTAGCGTGAGACAAAAAGTAAGCTAAACGCACCGCACCCAATCGCCCATCCAAACCCACCCTTAGTAAGAATGTCAGCAATTTGATCACACGTTGGTACTTCACTCACAACTAAAGACCCATCAGCAACTCTCTCACGGACAAAAAACAAATCCAGCTCCACATGTTTAAACTTAGAATGTAAAACAAGATTCGCAGCAACTGCAATTGCACTTAAGTTGTCACATCAGACAGTAAGGGAATCGTTAGACTGAAGTTGTAATTCTTTTAATAACGAAGTCAGCCAAAGAACATCACTTGTTGTTGCAGCAAGTCTTCGATATTTAGCTTCAACTGTGGACCGAGATACAACTTTTTGTTTCTTGGAACACCATGATATTGGGTTATGACCAAAATAGACACAATAGCCAATTGTGGATTGACGATCATCAAAATCCAACCCCCAATTTGCATCGACATAACCAACTAAAGAGAGTCGAGTAGACGGACGAAACACAATCCCATAGTCTAGAGTACCACACAAATACCGCAATATGCATTTTAATGCAACTAGATGTATAGTAGTGGGTGCATGCATAAACTGGCAAATGTAATTTACTGCGTAAGCAATATCAGGTCGAGTTAGAACCACATACTATAGTGTCCCTGCAAGACTTTTGTATTCAGTGGGATCAGAAAGTCGTTCCTCGTTATCTTTAGACAAAGATGATAAGCTAATCATAGGAGTATGAACGTTCTTTGCATGAGTCATACAACACTTGTCAAACTGATCACGAACGTACTTTTGCTGGCATAGATGAATACACCCATAAGAGGAACGAGTCACCTCAACTCCAAGAAAGTAATGAAGATCACCCATATCTTTAAGAGAAAACTCCTTATGCAACTGCTGAACAAAACTTTCGATAGATGTAGATATACTTCCAGTAACAATAATATCATCCACATTATACACAATAACATATAGAGTGAATGCGTGATTTGAACAAATAAGGACGAATCCAACTTTGATATATAAAAGCCAATTGAAAGTAGGAAATATTTTAACTTGTTAAATCAAGCATGTGGAGCCTGTCGCAGCTCATACAATGCCTTCTTAAGACAACACACCAAAGGTTTACCATTAGGACTAAACTGAACATACCCTGGAGGTTGCTGCATAAACACTTCATCAGTAAGATCACCATTTAAAAAAACATTATTAACATCTACCTGGCTAAGCTGCCAACCTTTTGATACAACAATTGATAGTATAACTCGAATAGTAGCAGGCTTGATCACCGGACTAAATGTTTCCTTGAAATCACACTCAGGTACCTGAGAACATCCTTTAGCCACTAACCGAGCTTTTCGATAGGCAATCGTGCCATCCGAATTTTTCTTTACTTTGAAGAGCCATTTACACCCGATTACCTTTCGACCGCTTGGTAACAGAACAAGTTCTCAGGTGAAATTATTAATGAGAGCATCATACTCAGCCTGAGCAGCAACACGCCATTCTGTGGTAGAAAATGCTTCCTCAATTGAGTGAGGCTCAAGGGCTTCAGCTAAGAGTGCTTTTGGTTTAAATATGTCAGCCTTAGACCTAGTAACCATTGAATGTGTATTAGTTGGGGGAACGGAGAGTTCGGAGCAGGAACGGGAGACACGGGGTTCGGTGGTAATAAAAAAGACAATAGAACAATAGGTATATTATCACGAACAGAATACGACGAAGGGCCAGAGTTTAGGTTATCCTTAGGAACTACAGAGGTCAAGGGACTTTGATCAGAAGAAAAGGACAACACAGAAGTGTGAACAAGTGAAGGCTCTGTGTGTTGAGAATTACACGGCTGAACAAGTGGAACGTATGTTGGTGAAAAAGACTGTTCAGATAAAGACGAGGGGACTTTCATACCAGACTTGGTAAACAGAAATCGATGTTCATCAAATACAACATGACGAGAAATAATGATATTGCCATCTGACGTGAGACATTAATAACCTTTATGTTGAAAATTATAGATAAAAAATGTACAAGGTTGAGAGCGAAAATCGAACTTGTGACGCGAAAAATGACGTAAGTATAGAAAACAACAACACACAAACACTCGTAAATGATCATACGTTGGATCTTTCCCATATAAAACCTTGTACGAATATTGTCATTTTAACACCAAAGTTGGAAGACGATTGCTAAGATGAACAGCACAACTGAATGCATAACCCTAATACTCCATAGAAACATCTGCTTGGGCCAAAAGTGTACGACCCATGTTAACAATATGTCGGTGTTTACGCTCAACCACCCCATTCTGTTCAGACGTATGAGGATAAGACAGTCTATGAATTATCCCTTAATTTACCAAGACAGAAGTAAAAACTCAAAATTCACCCCCAATCACTCTGGAACTGACGAATATTCTTTCCAAACTGAGTTTTGACTAATTACTGGAACTGATTAAAACACTTCATTGTCTGAGACTTCTGCCAAATAAGATATATCCAAGTAGACCTGTCCATGGGCCGAGCCCACAAAAAAATTTTAGCCCGTTTACTAGGCCCGGGCCCGGCCTGAAATATGGGCCTGAGATTTTGCCCAGGCCCGGCCCAGAGAAAAAATATGGGGCCCGGCCCGGCCCGACCTGTAACACCCCTTACCCGTATTCAACTCCAGAATAGGGTATGAGGCATTACTAGAACACTTACACATGTAAACGTATTCAACCGAGTTACAAAATTTCATTCAAATTTAAACTCTTCAAATTTTTAACATTCTTTTATAATTCTTTATAACATATCCTCAAAATATTATATTCATAACAAATAGGGCCTACGAGACCCGATACTTACTCATGTAATTCAAAGCTCCATTTCCATTTTATTCAATTCACAATTCAAATTAATTTCTCAATCCAATATATATATTTCAATACCACACTCTCATACTATGAAACTTTATTTTCCCATATGAGCTTAAACCATGATCATTACATATCAAAGACAAATGTTCTTGACATTTCCATCACATAAACCGAATTAATCAATGCAACTCAATGATATAATCATCCATATATCATTATTATCATATATATATATCATGACTAAATTTCTTATATATTTGATCAATTGCTTTTCAACACCGCAATAGTTCCTTCGGTACCAATACGTATTTACCATTCAATTTAACATTTACCGATTATAATAGGGCATATGAACATTATACACAATTCTTTCATACATTTTATTGTCCTCCTCCTCCATGCTTAAATTGCATTATACATAATTTCACTATTCACTTAAATTTAAATTCAAAGCTGTCTATTTGAGTCAGAGTCACTAAATCATTTTTATCTGAAGCTACAAAGCTCCAAATTAAGATCTGTTAATTTTCTCTGAAACTAGACTCTCATGTCTTCTTACCATAAAATTTTTAGAATTTTTGACTTGGCCAATTAGTACAGTTTATTCTTTAAATTCACCCCTATTTCACTGCTCAACATCACTGACCTCTCTTCACTAAAAATGAATTATCTCATTGTACAGAATTTGGATGATATTTATGTTTCTTTTCTTTGAAAATAGACTCATTAAGGATTCTAAGAATATAATTTATAACTCATAATTATTTTTTTACAATTTTTAACTATTTTCCAAAGTCAGAACAGGGGATTCTGAAATCAATCCAACCCTGCCTCACTAAAATTCAAATATCTAAACATGTGTAACTCTTTTGCTTCCCTTGTTTCTTTCATGTAAAAATAGACTTCTTAAGCTTTCATTTCATATCCTATTCACTCTCTAATTCAATTTCCACCATTTTTGGTGATTTTTCAAAGTCACACTATTTTTACTATCTAAAACTGTTTTGTTGCACATTTTACTTTTTCATAATTTCATTACTTCTTTTCATCCTACTTAAGGGTCGATTAAATATCGAACCCAATATTCATCACGTAACCTTATTCGATTCACATATATTTTCACTTATCTAATTTCCCCGATGAACACTTCGGAATATTAACCGTTACACGGTGGAATCAGCACTTAGCAACCACCTTATAATCAATGATACGGGGAATCAGCACATAGCAACTCCTTTCACAGTCAAGGATACGGTGGAATCAGAACTTAGCAACCACCTTTATATTCAATGACGCGGATTCACATAGTAGCATGCACATAGTACTACACATGTGACCATCACTATCCGATACACGTAGTAGCCTGCATATAGTACTACACACATGATCGAAGCTATCCGGTACGCATGGTAGCCTGCACATAGTACTACACATACGACCTATCATTCTGGTACACGTAGTAGCCTACACATAGTACTACACACGTGATCGAAGCTATCCGGTACGCATAGTAGCCTGCACATAGTACTACACATGCGACCTATCATTCTGGTACACGTAGTAGACTACACATAGTACTACACACGTGACCATCACTTTCACTTTCACATGGTGGCCTACACACAGTCCATGCCACATATGTGATCATTTCTGTCACTTCATTCGTATCCCTTTTTATTCCGAATGTTCAATCGGGAAATTTCTCACTTTTTCTCATTTTTTTCACTAATCAAAGTCAATTCATTGTCTTTCTTGACTTATAATAACACATTTAACTTATTTAACACTCACATTATTCAATCCAGTCCAAAAATCACATTTTGGAAAAATTACATTTTTGCCCCTAAGGTTTCACAAAATTACAATTTTGCCCCTAGGCTCAGAAATTAAACTTTATCCCTTATTCTTATGTATTATGACATGCTGAACATTTTTCCCTTCTATGGCAACACCAAATTCCCACTCTAACACCTACTTATGAACATTTAGTATTTTATCGATTATGTCGTTTTACTCGTTTTCACTCAAAATCGCTTAGCAAAAGTTGCTTAACATAATTTCTAGCTTCATATTCTACCATAAAACATCAAAATAAACACATTTCACATATGGATATTTTTCCAAATATAAACCCTAGATTAAATTATTGCTAGAGTAAGCAAAATCAAGTTACCGGGACTCCAAAAACGTAAAGAACATTAAAAACGGGGCTTAGAACCACTTACTATGGAGCTTGGAAGCTTGAAAACCCTAACAATGGCTCCCCCCCTTGCTGATTTCGTCCCAATGAAGAAGATGAGCCCAATTTGCCATCTTTTTCCCTTTTAATTCATTTTAATTACTAGATTACCAAATTGCCCCTAACTTAAAAATTTCCTATTTCACTTATCTCATGCCCATTTTTATCTACCAACTTAACCAATGGTCTAATTACCATATAAGGACCTCCAATTTAAAGTTTCATAACAATTGAACACCTCTAACATGTAGAACTCAACTTTTGCACTTTTTACAATTTAGTCCTTTTGACTAAATTGAGTGCCCAAACGTCGAAATTTTCGAACGAAATTTTCACAAAATCATTCCGTGAAATCGTAGACCATAAAAATATAAGAAAATAAATTTTTCCTCGTCGGATTTGTGGTCCCGAAACCAAATCGGGCTGTTACACGGCCCGTTTTTAATTAAAATTAAAATTATTTTTTAATAAAATTAAAACTAATTGTTATTAAAATTAATTGTTAGTAAAATTATCAAATTATTAATTGTTAATTGTATTAAAATCTAACATTTGATTAGTAAATTTATCAAATTATTAATTGTATTAATTGTATTAATTGTTGTAACAAAATCTAACATTTGATTAGTAAAACAAACTTAATGTTTTATTATTATTATTTTGTAACACTAGTCAAGGAAATGAAAGTAAATAAACTTAAAATAAAAAACTATTATATTTTAAAAATAAAAAAATATATTTAATACTTTTCAGGCCGGGCCCGGGCCAGGGCCAAAAAAATCTTGCCCGAGGCCCGGCCCATTTTTTAAACGGGCCTAAATTTTTGCCCAAGCCCATATTTCGGACCTATATTTTTACCCAAACCCTTCCATATTTCAGGCGGGCCGTCGAGCCGGGCCGGGCCGCCCGGGCCATAGACAGGTCTATATCCAAGTAAACCGAGTACAAATATCAATAAACGAGAAATAATACCAACTTTGTCCACAAGCGACTGAGGCAGGTCCCCATAAGTCAAAAACTACCAAATCAAAAAGATTATTATATTCAGTAGTAGAATTTAGAAATGACAACTTATGAGACTTCTCTTTTTGGCAGGCAACACAAACATTATCAAGACAAAACTTATTACAAGCAATATTGCAGTTATTTAAAACAACCTTGACAACAGCGGCAGAAGGATGACCAAGACGATTATGCCACAACGTAAAAACTTCACAACCATTAGATTGATTTTAAACTCCAACATTGGCAAGAGTTGGATCCACAACAAACATGACAGATTCAGCTAATGGAGAAAAATGATAGAGCCTGTCACGAATGTAGCCCCTCAACAAAATGTCCCGAGTCTGGATGTCATTAACAACACAGTAAGTTGGATGAAATTCAAAAAACACATTGTTGTCAGTTGCAAACTAAGATACAGACAAGAGATTTTTACGTATAGCTGGAACGCACAAAATATTAGATAAACAAAGTAATTTATGTTATGTAGGAATTACTGAATTACCAATTAAAGAGATCTGAGTAGAAGTTCCATCACCTATTAAAAGGGAGGACGTACTTGAGTAAGGAGTAGACCTATTCAACACAGAAGTATCATGACAGACATGATGTGTGGCTCCTGAGTCTAGATACCAGGACGTAGTGCCAACAGATAGCAGAACATAGGAATCAATACCATCAAGATTGGACCATATCTAAGCAGCACGAATATTACACCCAGTGGAATTGGACACATCAGAGGAACGTAGATTAGATAGGCGAGGAAGCCCAATACATGGATCGGACCTAGTGTACACACCAGCCCTAGGTTTGGTTTGCCAAGGAACAGAACCCCAGGTTCAGGACAAGCATCAGCCCTAGAGAACTCATGATCATGCTGACGCATAAACGAATTATTAAACTACCCCAGATTGAAAATTGGTCCACGTGAAACATGATTTGCTTGAGGCCCAAATTCATAAGAACATCCATAAGGTCCATGGGCAGCCAACTGACTAGTACCAGCAACAGGCCCAAAATCAGCAACATACGACCCATGCTCATTCGATTTGCCAGTAGCCGCAACATGCAGCCCAAATGACGAGTCTGGCCTAAGCGCAAATGAAGGAAGCACATGCCTAGGCCCAACATGTATACCAAATCCATCCAGGCACCCAAAACCATCACTAACACTAAGAAATGGATTGGAAACCCTAGCAGACCAGCAACACAAATAAGGCGTCACACTGAACTCGTCAGACGCAAATTCGTTGGACGCTGTTGAGCAACCAGAAACACCACCAGGCGCACGCAACCTAGCCATGGACGTTGGACCTTCGAAATCGCGATTATAGCGATAAAAACAGCGTTGAGCTAAATGTCCAAATCGACTGCAGATTTGGCACTAGATTCGAGAGCGAAACCCTCTACCACGCCCATTATGGAATCGACCACCACGAGCCGGCTCTATCACCACTGGCGACGGCACAGATTTCGTAATATTAGCTTGAATCGGTACCTCTTGAATCACTCGCAGCTGTCAATTTTCATACTCAAGAAACACATCCAAAAGGTGTTGAAAAGGTAACGGTTCAGCCGAAAATGACTCCAACGTAATCATTGCATCAAATTCCGGTGGAAGACTTGCCAAAATAACTTCAAATTTTTTTGCCTCTGAGACCCGAGAGCCTGAGGCATCAAGCAGGGCACAAGTATTTTGGATTCGTGCAACATACTTTGTAATCGAAAGATTACATTTCTTAAGAGAGTGCAACTTATGACGGATTTTGGACACTTTCACACTTGTGACCATCGCAAACAAATGAGTGGCCGTAGTCCACACATCACACGCTGTTCGGGCACCAGTGAAAGAGGACAACAAGGAGGGATGTATGGTAGAGAGCAACCAGGAAGCAAGCAGACGATCTTATTGAGTGTATGCCGACGCATGTGGATTAGAAACAAGAGATCCATCAGTCGATTGCACAAACCGTGGCGGAGAAGGTAAGGTCCCATCCAAAAAACCTGTTAATTCGTAACATTCAACAATCAATCGGATGTGTTGCTGCCACTGAATGAAACTACTATTGTCTAGTTTAATTGTGTCATGACGAGGAAACGAATGGATGATTTGATCACCAGTAAACGTCAAGCAACCAGGCTTGACTGAAACAGAATCAGTAGAAGTAGTCATGAAAATGAAGAAAGAAACAGAAATACAAGAAAAAAAATCAGAGCTCCAGGACCAAGGCGACTGATACCATGTTAAAATCTTTCAATGAACAAAGTATGATTGTATTGATCAAGAAAATAGGTATTTGTTCCTTCCTCTACCATTAAAATATTTATAGATTACATGAGTTTAGCTATTGTTCATAACTGTTGCTAACAGATTAATAGATTGATGAGAATAACAAACTAACTGCTGAACTGACTCCTAACAATACTAACCGCTATTATTTTGTATTTTAACACTGTTAAATCATTTTGAAAGTTGTAGTCTTGATGCGGATATGTTCGACCATAATATATGGGAACAAAGTCAACTTTGTGGCTGAAGAATTACTTAATACGTTAAACTCAAGACGAGTTTCCTTGTTCTCGGTTGCTATGACGGGTATGAGAATGTATTGATGGAATGAATACGTGTTCCTCCGAAGCAAGAAACGTAGCATTTTTGGCCCATTTGTTCCCAAACTGTGCCTGCAACTCTACAACTACCCTCTCTTCCTCCATCGTAAACTTGCATAAGAAGACTGACAGAAACTGAAGACCACTTCTTCAAGTTGGGTCCAAGTTTGTTAACCCAACGGAAACGACATGATTTTTCCAGTTGTCGGGTACAATTGGAGATAATTAGTTGGCTTATTACACTACTCAAAATTTTAAAGCAAGTGGCTGAATAACAACACAATTGCATGTAGAAAGAAAGAAAATAAGGAACTGCTGTGCAAAATGCTATCAATCTATTGTTTGTCAGAGGCAGCACTGACTGCAGTGGTATCAGCACAAATTCTAATCATCAATCACCTGTTGGTCGATCTCTATTTGCACACATTTTCCATCAAGTTTAGATTTAGTTGTAAAAAGTTTAGTGCTTAAAAGTTCCTTGTCATTAGAATTGTCAGTTTCTATAGCTGCGACTTCAGTAGCTGGTTGAATGGTTTTGGAATGTTTCCGAGGGTTCAACCACATTATTGTCAACCGTCTTTTCTTCATCACCAACAGTTCTCAAATTAACATGGTCTCCATATCTGATGGGAGGGCAGCGTCAGTAGTATGATTCTTACTTCTACTCATCCTCATTTTCAAATGCCATAGGTTTCAGCCCTATCAAAGCACTTGTGGCTCCACAGTTCGGGGCACTGATGGGGAAGCTTTCTCAAAAGTGGACATGGATGCCACTGCAGGTTCATTACTGCTGCCGCCGAAGCCATCCCAATGAGTTACTGTACATTATTGTCAACCGTCTTTTCTTCATCACCAACAGTTCTCAAATTAACATGGTCTCCATATCTGATGGGAGGGCAGCGTCAGTAGTATGATTCTTACTTCTACTCATCCTCATTTTCAAATGCCATAGGTTTCAGCCCTATCAAAGCACTTGTGGCTCCACAGTTCGGGGCACTGATGGGGAAGCTTTCTCAAAAGTGGACATGGATGCCACTGCAGGTTCATTACTGCTGCCGCCGAAGCCATCCCAATGAGTTACTGTACATGGCTCAAGAAGCTGTCCTGTTTGAGGAATATCATCTGGTTGTGCCATCACACTTCTTATGGCAGTTTTTGTTAAAGATTTCTTCACATCCATTTTGACCTCTTAAAGCATTCTTACCAGCATTGTCTCTATAGCTCTGAAAAGACATCATTGCCAGCTGCTACAACCTCCTTGAAATCATCCATCTCAGATATGGAGAAATACCACTGATATTCCTTCTAAACTGCCATTTATACCAACTACATGATAATTGATTGGCTGCACAAATCATTTGCAATACTAGCAGGAGCTTCACTGCAATCTGCAATACCATTTTTATGACTAGACAATATTATGTTCCCTTTCATATAATAAGCCTCATTAACCAATCCTCTATCTTGCCAAATGGCGTTGTTGGTTTGTTTCTGAAAAGGACCAACTAGTGAATTAAAAAAAAATCTCTTAATCCAAAAAAGTATTCAACACTACGGCTATAATAAATTTTAAAAAAAAATTAATACAATTTTATCTAATTACTCTAGTATTTCATATTTGTTGGATTATTTCCTCTCTAAAATTAAACACATTTTTCTTGTCATCATTGACCATGTAATTTAGTTAAATATTTAGAAGATTAAAATATAAATAAAAATTTTAAATTATTTAAATTAAATTAAAAAATAAAGTACAATGTTTTAAAAATAAAATACATGTCTTAAAATTTTTTTTTAAAATAGATTAATAAAATATCATATAATTATATTTTAAAAAGTAAAACACATGTCTTAAAATTAAAATAATATTTTTGTTCTATAAAAAATTAAAATCAGTTATCCTATTAAACTTTATTCACATTATTAACATTTTTTTATTATTACAATATTGAAGGAAAAAGAAGTGAAGACAAAATTTGAACTTTAAGTATAATAAAAATTTGAAAAAAAAAATTAATCTGATCTTTTATAACTGGAAATATATAGTGCAGTACGCATACTTCTGCCATCATTGTCCGAAAACAAAACAATCTTCCTAGTTTCAGGATGATGTAGAATTTTCTAAAAATTGCCACTCTCAAAACTTGCCCAACACGAAACATTTAAAGCCCTCCATAACATGGTAGAGCTGCAAAATATTTTGTATTCACTTCCATTGACTCCTTACATTGTCGGCAGATTTTTTATGGAGGGTGCAGGGCCACCATTTTCATCTGGCTCTTATCTGCAGCCATTCTGTTTCACTGAACTACGGACAATCTACAGGGCAAGCTCACTACAAAATCCAGGACAGGGTTTGCTTAGTCTTTTGTTAGGAAACGAAGAACATGGAGCAGTTTTGAGTTTGCGCCACATATCAATGACACCAATTATCCAAATCATAATCAAACTTAATGCTGACTGAGAATTGTACCTGCCGTGTAGTCTTCAAACATGGTAATTGCGTAGCCTTTCAATTAGGCCGAAACTTTAAACAGAGTCCACAATTTACTATAGAACACTGAACTAGAAAACAGAACACGGTAAAAACAAAGAAGATTACGCCACATAATGATTTTCCTGGCAAAGGATCTGAGCATCTAACCTGAAGCAGCTTTCTGCTCCATATTCCCAATCAGATGCATATATAGAAGTCATAGATCATCAGAGATTTCAGTATAATTATCAAATAATAGATGGCAACATCATGTCTCCCAAGAAATGCACATCCTAACAAATTAAGGCCCATGCTCTGCTATAGTGTGTGTGCATGCGCATGTATGTGCACATGCAGGCATGTGGATGAGAGGGGGAAAATAGCTGCTACAGCTGCAACACATCAAATCAGTTAACTTAAAAATCACAAACCTCAATCCAAAAAGAAGTATTAACATATCCCAATCGATACATGCGCTAAGTGAATTTTTTAATGATTCACAGAATCTGGTCATAGCAAGATTTGGGATTCATAAGTTTCAAATATAAACAAATTACACATTTCGACTGTAAAGGCTGCTGTAGATGCATTGACTATTCACTCTATATGCTTGTATATGCATACATCAATCTATGTATATTCTATATATTCTCTTGCACCCTTCTAAAAAGCAAAGCATGTTAGATATTCGTGCACCTCTAGTTAAAATAATTTATGTACTGTAGTTAACCAAACAAAATGTCAAATCATGCCAAAGAGATGATTAGTTCTATAGCCAACCTAATTGTCATCATAAACACGTTTTTAATTTGAACTCCTATCATGTAATTTTAGCTGCATATATGACAGAGATGAGACTCAGCCAAGAGGACTTAGTTATTCTAGTTTTACTACTTATTGCTGCATTCATAATGGAAAGATAAAGAAAATTAATCTAATCAATCCTTCCATTATTTGACTCATGGTCTCTCTAATTGTGATATTTCTAAGCCATACAAAGAAACTTCCCCAAGACTAAACCTTGTCATGAGAGGCATCCAAGAGCAGTTTCTTTTTTTAGAGAGAAGACACAAACAACACTTAGACAAACGTATAAAGCATAGAGATCAATCACAAAACCGTAACCCAACAATATATGAGCAGTAGCTCAAGTATGCTCGCGTTTTCAGAACCACTTAATCCGTTAATTATAAGCAAGTTCACAGGACTACTAAAGCCGTTAATCCAATCTGTTTATCGCTAACATGCGGTCAATACTATTCAACCCGTTAACTACTAACACTAGCTCATGTCTACTCAATCCAATATATAATCAACACACGCTCCTAAACATGCATATTAGAAAGAACAAAGAACTAAATAAGAAAGAAACAAATGCACATCAAATACAAATATGCATTCCAAACTTTCTGGGACGGTAAATAGTATTATGATCTAACATTTAAACAAGTTCAATGAACAACTAACAAGCGTTCATAATTTATCCAAGAACTAAAAGATCTCCTGAAAAACAATTTCCTTTTACATAAACTGAAAAGGTTAAAATCCTAGTTATGAAACTGGTAAGTCATATTTACAATCTGTATCTTCTCAACAAGATTCATAATATAACAGTCTCTCACCATCCCTCTAAGTTCTAACTTCATCATGGATTAGACAAAAAAACAAGATACATTAGTTAACATCTGATCCGATCCCTACAAGCTCATCCTACAGCTGAAAAGAAAATAAAAAGGAAAAAGTTTAGCAGTCCCCCTGATCCCCCACCTTCCAAATTCACAGTTTTAGCAGCAACCCCATCTAGCCCTGCAATCACCAAAATCGAACCTTTACTCAAAATCATTTGACTACGCAAGTAAAAAGATTAAACATTTTGAACAGCAGAACATCAGACCTTTACAGGAGCCTCCGTGACTCTGTAACAATCAGGCGTTATTGAAGCTAGCCACAATCCAGGAAACACGCACTACAAAGGATTCATAAAGAATTAGAACAATTCAAACTTTGGAAGATCGATAAAGAAGAAATAAAAAACTTCCTTTCAAAAAAATAAGAAAAGAAAAAAAAAACTCACATCGAGTTGTTTCTGCACACTCTTGGCTCGCTTCTTTGGCCTTCTAGAGGCCTTCGACCCGGTCATAGCAAAGATATCATCATCAATTTCGTCTCTAGAGAGAGAAACTGAGAACTTTTGTTTCTTCTCCTTCTTCTCAGCCGCTTTCGGTTCGGTTACGTTCCTAGATCGCGTCGCTTCCGATCTATGAGTTTTGTTCTCGTGCGCCGCAGCTCCGATCTTGAGCGAGCTTCCATGATGATTCGGAGGCTTAAAAATCGGCTTCCGAGGCCTCAGATTCCAAGTTTTGGGAACCAATTCTTCAATGTCTTCAGTAATCAAGCTCTGATCTCCTACATCCGCAACCTCGTCAGCAGACTTGTCATTCTTGGCTGGAAAACGTATATAGATCTTCGATCTAGCGTCCGATGGATCAACTTTCTTATCGGAGTTACAATCAACCAAAACATCAGAACCATCGATGAATTTCCTCTCTGATTTTCCAGTTCTATGATCAGGAGAAAAACCTGAAGAATGTCCAATCTTTGAGCGAGCTTCGCACACCGGATTGACCTTCCGGTTATTGTCGGACTCAGAACCACTCTCTCCACGTTGAGGAGATTTGTGCAAAGAATCGGAGAGTTTCCGAAGGCGGTGGTTGCTAGTGTGGTTCATGGCCCATTTAAGGTCATGCAATTGGAAGTTATGAAGAGGCTGAGATTTCAAAGCCGAAGAAGAAGAAGAAGAAGCCATTACAGTGTCGGTTTTGCTTCTGTTTGAATTCCGTTTCCTTTCTGAGATTGAAGGAAACACCACCGATCGATAGAACATGGAAAAAAAATGAACTGTCTGTTTTCTCGACTGAAACAAAACCAAAAGCTAAGCAATTTATTTTGTAAAAAGGAGATGTTGTCTGTCTGATTTCCTAGGAAGAAGGGGGAGTTGGTCTACGGAAATTAGAATCAAACAACAAAGGTTGTTTTTACTTACCGTTCTACCCTTCTACATCTGCATCTTTACTTCACCGTTTGGATCGGTTTTTAAGTAATTTGAAGATGGAATATAAGATGTAACGAATGAAAAACAAGAAACATTCCAAACTCAAACTTAAAAATATAATGTGAAAATTAAGAGACTTTGGTACATAAAAAACAAAACTTACAACTTTTAACTATTAATATCATTTCATCGTTGGCTGCTTTTTAACAATTACAAAATATTATTAAAAACCACAACTTTATAGAATTTATTAAAATTTACAAATTATTTTTTATATGACAAAAAAATATACAATGTTACAAAAATTATAGATAATTACAAACTATATCATTTATAAAAATTATTTATATAATTATTTTAAAACTATTGAAAATTACAAAATACTATAAAATATTATAGAAATAAGTATAAAAACAAATTAGAAATGTACCTAAAATATTTTAAAATTTTAAATATAATAATACACGAAATATTTTTATAAATTCTCCTTCTAAACGCAAAAATAGAAAAGATAACCACATAAATCTCAAAATTTTATATTTCATTTGTGAACATTTTAAAAATGTTTTCTGATATCAAAAGCGGACACGTGTGAGTCATGTTAAAACATCTTTATGCAAATGTTGCGTGGGTGGCTTACGGGCTTCCCAATGCCTTGTATTTTCAAGGGTAAATTTGGTTGCTAATTTTCAATTCCAGTTAAAATTATTTACAATTTGGGTATTTCATCTTCAAATTATTAATAAATTAATATAGTTTCCCCCAATTGAATTAATTATTTATTTCTTGATTAAATTATAATATAAAAATTTCAAAGATTATAATTTGTTCAAAATTCTTATATTTTTCGTATATTTAAAATTTAATCTCTGTATTTTTGTTTTTAAGAATTTTTCGAATTAAAAAATTTAGATTCATTTGTTAACACTATTAAAATTTTTTTGTTAATTTGATCGTGTGACATTTTAAAATTAAAAAAGAAAAAAACTCACTTATATTCATGCAACACAAAAATAACATTATAATGAACCTGGATTTAATAGAGAATTTTAACGGTACTAACAATCCTTAAAAATTCACATCTTCATGTTAATTAAAATAAAGTATTTAGAATGACTAATGGCATTATAAAAATTGAGATATCAAAATAAGTAAAGATTAAAGTATATAGATTAAATCTCAAATTTAAATAAAATATAGGGATAAATTAAAATTTAATTATTTTTATAATTAAAAGAAATAGAAAGATTGGAATTGAAATTGACTCAATCTCGTTTAAAAGAAAAGGAAAAACAATGGACAAGTGTGCATCGTGGAAAACCTTGACTTATCATGAACCGCATACAAATATCATTAACTTTTGCCTTGCTCCAATGAGTATGGATTATATCATACACATACACACGCCTTCTTTCAACTTTCAAGTTCAACTTTGGAGGTGTTCATCAATGGTGTCATTATTGCAAATGCTCCTACTAATCAAGAAACATCAGGATTACTGTGACCCTCACCAAGACAGTTTCAGAATCACAGGATTTTGAATTTTATATGTATAATATTCTGAAGCTAAGGGTGATGTTTGACATGAAAGTTGTTTCTCTCTTCCATTGTTGAATCGGGTGGCTGGAGTTAGTAATCATTGCCTAGAAAAGTTTGATCAGCAACACAGACAAGGAAATATATATACACACACACGGAGCATTCTAATTTCTAAGCAAATAATAATAAAGCTTTAAGCAACTTGCTTACCTTATTCTAATGAAACTTAGTAGGCACGTGAAGGTGGGGAAACCTTGAAATCCCGGAAAAGATAAGGAGGATTGTAGACAAGGGAGGGATGTCTGGTGGGGAAGAGGTCACAAAGCGACAGGCACACGGGGGTAATCATGTGAAGCATATGTTTGACACATGACAGATCTTTTACTTTAATGGTGCGAGTGAATTCAGGCAGGCAGACACCTACATCTCCCCCATGTAACCTCTCTTCTTTCTTCACTCCTCTCCAACATCCCAAACTTTACCTCCGGGATATTCCTATTACATGCATTGCATAATGATCAAAAATGAAAACAAGTGTCGGATTTTAAGTAAAGGTCACATCACATGGGTAAATCTGAGTAGCATTAAAACTTTAAAGACGAATGTTTTGTTCCTTTATGAAAAATAAAGATTAGATTAGATTAGATTAGATTAGATTAGATTAGAGCACAAGTTTGCTACTAATTATATATTATATATCATAAACATATCATAGTTGTTTTGTGGTAGTATGATTAGTTCGAGGGATCCTCTTTGTTGATGGATGAGAATCCTTGAGATACTGAATTGCAAAAAGATTGCATGTGATGAGATGTCAATCATGTCATTTTCTTTTACAATATTTGGTTGGTAGGACGAGTTCGTGAGAATCATGGTTTTTACATTCATGGATTGGGGTATATCATCATCATCGTGTATATATACACGCCATTTTATATTGAATCAGCATATATCTAAATATATATACACATATGATGAGTTCCAATGTTGGATATGATTTGTTTGTATATAATATAAAAATCTACAAGGATTGATCAAGCTTGCATTAACATATTTGGATTTAAGGTTTGTTTGGATTAGCGGTGTATTTATATTCGGTGAGGTTAAAAATAACAGCGGCGATGAAATTAATTATTGTAGCAATGAGATTATAAACAACAGTGGGATGTGTGTTTGGATTCAAACGCAGCCATAGCGATGAGGTGATAATAGAAAAAGGATTATTAATGACATTAGATTAGAAATTATATATAATAAAAGTTTTTTTAAATTATTTTACTTTTAAATACGTGAATTTATAAATTTATTTAATAAAATATTAATTTTAAAAAATTAAAATCATATTTTTTTTGTTAAGGTTAAATATTTTATATCAAATTATAGTTTTAAATATATATCTTTTGAATAATTAAAATATATATTTATCATAATAAAAAGTTTATATATTATTATATAAAAAAATTCTTATATAATAACATAATTATTAATACCATTACTTCCTATAATTACTAAATATATATATTTGTTCTTGTAACACCCCACACCTGACCCGATTGTCGAATCCGGATATAGAGCGTCACGAATCAAAATCGTTGAAATAACTAATACCTTTTTAAAACCAACATTCCATATTGGCGGGTACCCGCTTACCAAAGCGGTGTCCCATTTTTTTGAAAATATGTGGTTGAAAGCGAATTAAAAATAGAACCACGCTACTTCAAAAGATTAAAAGGCACAAGTAAATAGCGTTTGGGGGAAGCTTAGAAAATATCCACAAGCTCCAATAAAATTTCTTATTGAGTTATCGCTCGAGCAATGATTTAAAAACTCAAATCATTTTAATTTGATAACACCATAAACCACTTTTAATAATAAGCCAATAAGGTTACAAATAAACATTCATAAATACAAAGTATCGTTTCTCAAAATACAGGTTAATGACTTTCAAATGGTGGCATCTACCAATCATCATAATACCCCCAACAAATACATGTCACACGAAATAAAACAAAGAAGGATCAGAAATGTGTTGCTATTATGGTTGATTCCCTACTATCACGACGTTCAACCTAAGAACCTGGAAATAAGAAGAAGAGATTAGGTAAGTTCGAGAGAACTTAGTGAATTTTCTAGACATAAAATCCCATAATAAAGACCATCAGACATTAAAAGATTAGAATCAAACTGGCAACTAGCACGCCATATCTAGCAGATACAATTCTCTTTGATCCAAAGTATTCGTTGGCAGATACTCTCACAATCAAACCTAGCCTACTGGTGGAGACTATCTGTTTTTGGAAACTTGCATATGACGGACACGAGCACAATTGCTCTGCATATACACCACTTTTGCGAACTACCCTGATATAACTGTCAAATATACTGCTTACATTTCATTCAACGTGCACTCTTTATTTTACACACCTGCACTATTTTTTTTCCTACATACTTCATTCTTTGTGCTAGCTTCTGATCCTAGTTTTGAAAAACTATTTTGCCTGTATCTTCATACCACTCATTAGATTTATTTACTAGTCATAACCTCCGTACCCCCAACATCCCTTATTGTATTCGAACATGTAGGTGTTCCCCCGCAAGGTCGAATTTTCACCTGTCACTGATACAGAACTTGCGCACCAAATGAAGGAGTATTTATACCATGAACATACCAAACTTTTGTGTTTGTTTAATAGTTTATACCTTTGTATGCACCGACTCCTTAAACACTGGTACTATAACTAAAGAACAGAGCCACTTACCTCATTGTATAGTGATAAAGGTTAAATGAAATAACGCTGATAATAGACTCAATGTATGAATGAATTCACCAGAACTCTTTACTCAGAGCTTTATCTACTCTACAGGTTCATTTCCTTTGGCACTGGGACTTTCTCTCATTTCTTTGGCTAAAACAATAAAACGACTTCTTTAAACATCAAAAACAACCAAAACTTTATAAAAATAACATGAATCTGTAGACATGCAAACAATTTCTGGATAGAAGTTTCCTTGCTATCCAGTAACTAAATGAAAATCCTATTGAACCTATCTTACAACAACTTCTTTCTATCTAGTAAAACTTAAAGAAAAGTTTAAAAGTTTACTGGGAGATAGCTCAAGAAAGAAGCCCAAACAGCACCCTCGTTAAAGACGAAGAACTCTTCTGGTTTTCTTCGATAATAACAAAGACTAGCAGAAAAGATAAAACAAAAGTCTTCTCTCCACTACCAGACTATCTTATTTATAGAGAACTCATATCTAAATCACATACAGGTTAACTCTAATCAGTAATTATTCTCACACGCTTTCACTAATTAATCACATCCTAAGAGACTCTCATTGTGTCTTATTTTTTGACACATTACCTCCACTAGTAAGGGTGTGCAAAATTCGGGTAAAATAAAAAAAATTCGGTTAACCGACCGAATTCGGTTAATCGGTCGGTTAACCGAATTTTTTCGGTCGGGGGTAGGTTAATTATTTTTTAATTTTTCGGTTAACGGTTAATTCGGTTCGAAACCGGTCGGTTAACCGAATTTTTTGGTTTAACCGAAAAAATTAATAAATAAAATTATAATATATAAATAGGCCCACTATTCACCTAAACCCAATTCAAACCCAAGTATTCAACCCAACCCAATTACCCAACCCAACCCAATCATAAAAATTACAAATAATTTAATAAGTAAAAATAAAATTCTAAAACTAAAACTAAAACTAAAGTCTAAAAGTCTAAAAATAATTTAATTATGTAGTGATTTAATTCGGGTAATTCGGGTAATTCGGTTAATTTGGATAATTCGGTTAATTCGGTTAATTTTTAACCAAAAATAAATAAATATATATATACTTTTCGGTTAATTCGGTTAACCAACCGAATTAACCGAAAAAATTTCGGTTCGGTTAATTTTTTTGAAAAAATTTTGGTTTGGTTAACGGTTAAAAATTTTGAAAGATCGGTTAATGTTATTTCGGGTCGGTTAACCGAATGAACACCCCTATCTACTAGGATGTTAAATGACTAAAATGTATCCCACTAATTACTACACTTACATTAGTAGCGACACAAAAAACACTAGTGGCGGGCTTATTAGGGGGAAAGTCCGCCTAATAAAGTTCCCTCCACAACAAATAACTTGCCAATTCATGAAGTAGAACTCCGCAATATCGGCGAAGTTCTACGAAATACTTCACCATAAAGTTACCAACTTTATCCCATCTAAGTCTTATGGCTTAGGCAGTCTTTCCCAGCGTAGTCTCTCAAACAATACTAGTTTGCCAAATGAGAGTGTAACAAGTGCAATACGATAATATAATTAATTTTTATGAAGCACACATTCAAAACAAAAAGCACAACCACCTTGTAAAATATAATAAAAAAAACCAAAACAAAACAGGTAAAAATGGTAAAAGGCAAATTCACCGCATCTTTTTTTATATTGGAGTTCCTTGCTTTAGTTAAAAACCGAGTGCCCAATGCGATGAAATCTCTTCATTGGCAAAATTTAATGTCATTCAAATAGATGATTGAAGTGCGTTACACCATTTTCAAGAACAATCGTATTTCACTGGAGGCAACCGAGCATCCAAAAGAGCCTTTAATCTCTTTGGATTGAGTTATCCTTAAGATTCCTGAAAATCTAAGAAAATGGTCGAACAGAAAAGCCAAGTTGTTAATTTGTAATATGTAAAAGTGTTGTCAAATCTTTTTTTTAGGTAAATGATAAAATATGCAAAATATATATATTTAAAACATTTTATGAGATAATATTTGCTACAATATTAGTGGATAAATGTCATGTATTATTATTGAATAATAACATGACATATTATCATTAAATTAAATAAAAAGATATAGAGGACTTGTAAATTGTTAGGATCGTCCCGATTAAGCAACGAACAAGTAAAAATAGTAGAAGAAATTGAGAAGATGAACACACAAATTTAACGTGGAAAACCCCTCAAAAGAGGATAAAAAACCACGGGCAAAGATAATTTTACTATAATGGCAAAAGAATGAAGAGTACAAAAGATGGAGATAAAAACTAAACCTCGAAAACCCGAAAAACAAAGAACCCTCAAACGTAAACACAAAATTCTCTGAATGTGTTATGAGTTCTAATCTAATGGGTGTCTCTTAATTCTAAGATTGTAAAGGAGCCTATTTATAGGCTAAATTAGTAAGTCAAATAAACTATACTAATAAATGCTAAATATATTATACTAATAAATACTAAATCTTCTAGAAAGAAAATATATTTTTGTTTAACTTGACTTGCAAGCAATCTCTTACAATTTGGGTCACACAATTCTAACAATTTCCACCTTGACACGAATTCTTTCAATGCCATCTTTGCCAAAACACGCCATGGGCCTATCTTGAACTATGCAGGGAATTAACTGAGTCGAATCTATGCTTAGAAGGTGGAAGACTTCTAGCCTTCGACTTGTGCACTGCCAAATCAAAACTAACCCGGGTCTGATTTTCACGAATACAGTGCCCTAACTTTTCAAAACCTGCATCCAAAAGAGAACCTCTCTTCAACGAAACGGTCATACCTTTTTCCCTCCTATGACCAAGTTGCCTCCTCTTCAAATGAGTTGACTTTGACTCCGTAACGGACGAGGGACGTCCGATTTCACCGGTCACTGTAGAACCTTCCAGAATATAAAGACTGTCGGTTCTTTTACCTTTTAACAAAACGAGAGCTCCACGAGATACTTTAATGTCGCTCGACTCGATGTTGATTTTGCATCCTTTCAAGTCTAAAATACTCAAGGAGATGAGATTCTTTCGTAAATCAGGTACATACCTGACATCTGAGAGTGTCCTAATCGTCCCATCGTGTATCCTAATTTTAACAGTACCAATACCGATTATTTTACTAGATGAATCGTTTCCCATGTGCACAACTCCACCTTCAACTGAACTGTATGTGGAGAACCATTCTCTATTGGGACACATGTGGAAAGAACATCCTGAATCTAGGATCCACTCAGACGTAAGCTTGGAGTTATCGCTCGTTGACACTAACAAGAAATCATCACCGCCTTCATCGACCAAATTAGCACCAGCTACATCTTCCTCGTTACTCTCAGCAGCTCTTTTATTTCGCAGTTTATAACAATCTACTTTGACGTGACTTAACTTTTTGCAATAGCGACACCTTTTGTCTCGTTTCTTTGATGCTACCAAAACGGAAACTTGTCTATCTGCTTTGCTATTCAAATCAAACTCATTGTCGAGTTTGTCTCTACTCAACAAATGACCCTTCACATCTTCGAACGAGAGTTTGTCTCTGCCATAAATCAGGGTCTCCTTGAAAGACTTGTATGAAGAGGGTAAAGAGCACAATAATAGCATAGCTTGATCTTCATCGTCAATATGAACCTCAACGTTCTTTAAATCATTTAAAAGAGTAATGAATTGACTGATGTGATCTTTAAGAAGCTCACATTCGTTCATGCGAAACGTAAATAGACGTTGTTTCAACACTAAACGGTTAGCCAGAGACTTAGTCGCATAAAGAGTTTCTAACCTTTTCCACAAGGCAAATGAGGTCTTCTCTATCAATACCTCCTGCAATACTGTATTCGCGAGACACAACTGGATTGCAGACAATGCCTTTTCATCAAGCTCTTCCCATTCTGTTTGATTTAGATTCTCAAGCTTTTTCCCTGTAACAACCTTTTTCAAGCCATTTTGAACTAGAATTGCCATCATCCGAACGTGCCACAGATTGAAATTTGTCTCACCATCGAACTTCTTAATTTCAAACCTTGTTGCTGCCATCTCTGACCGGGCTGATCTATGAAAGTTAAACTAGCTCCGATACCACTTGTTAGGATCGTCCCGATTAAGCAACGAACAAGTAAAAATAGTAGAAGAAATTGAGAAGATGAACACACAAATTTAACGTGGAAAACCCCCTCAAAAGAGGATAAAAAACCACGGGCAAAGATAATTTTACTATAATGGCAAAAGAATGAAGAGTATAAAAGATGGAGATAAAAACTAAACCCCGAAAACCCGAAAAACAAAGAACCCTCAAACGTAAACACAAAATTCTCTGAATGTGTTATGAGTTCTAATCTAATGGGTGTCTCTTAATTCTAAGATTGTAAAGGAGCCTATTTATAGGCTAAATTAATAAGTCAAATAAACTATACTAATAAATGCTAAATATATTATACTAATAAATACTAAATCTTCTAGAAAGAAAATATATTTTTGTTTAACTTGACTTGCAAGCAATCTCTTAGAATTTGGGTCACACAATTCTAACATAAATAAATATTAATGATTTTATTTAAGCATAATTAAACATTAAATGTAGTTATTATAAATAAATATTTATAACATTCGGATTTAGGATATTGAGTTTAGGAGTTTAGGGTTTATAAATTTAGTATTTATTTATAATTAATTATTATTTAATTATGTTCTTATAAAGTTATTAGTATTTACTTTTAAATACTCCACTATTTTTTTTGTTTTATTTATTGATGAAATATCTTATTCACTGATAATGCATAAAATATTCTCCTATATTTTATAGTATTTAAGCTTATAATATTATTTTGCTCCTATCTCAAATTCTATATTCATTCTAGTAGTGAAAAAAAAAGATTTCTTTTCACGAGAATAATGTTTTCTGTTCTCAAAATATAAATCATCAATTATATGATTTTGTTATATATTCTTGTGTAAAATGACATAATACTCAAAACTACTTATAGTCTCTTCCCAATCTATAAATATGAGTATAATGCGTTTTAACGTACTGAAATACATGTTTTTAGTCTCTCTCCGATCTATAAATAGGAGTATAATGTGTTTCAACATACTGAAATACACATTTTCTTATATTACAACAGACACAATAAACTTCGAAGGACATATTTTCACAAGCAATATTAACAATCCTGCAAATATTTACCCTTTCAATTTTTGTAAATTACTGGGCATAGAATATAAAGCCAAGTAATTCACACTAATTTGGTATATTAGAATTTTACTACGTTTAACGACAACAACAAACAAATACAAACCGAAGCTTAAATATTATCGCAAGCTTATATATTAATGAAAGATGTAATATTCGAACCCCCCCCCCCCCAAAAAAAATCTAATATGCGACATTAGCATAAATTGAAGGTTTAACTTAAGAGTTTTAGAGCAATCATTAGCTCTTTCAAACCTGTAAATTTGTTTTGAAGGAAAATCTGTAAACTTAAGAGTGATTAATGGGGCATTAATTTGCCCAATTTCCATGGTAAGTCCCTAACCAGGTCATCACGAGGATGCAGTTTCCTCGAAAATCTATGAGCCCATCGATGCGGTTCCCATGGAGAGCAGTGCCAAATCAGCCCGCACGCCTTCTATTGCCTTGGGACAAGACAACAGGTGGGGTCCATCCCCCCAACACACATTCATTTGCCTCGTGATTTGAGGTTGGCATGTAGGCAAAAGAGCCACTCATGGGCCCGACTTGTGGGAAGAGCTGGGCTTGGGAGAGTAAGAGATTGCTGTGCACATGATTTACCATCATATCTGATGGATTTTCAAAGATCGTGGTCCCTGCGTGTAGGGGGATTGCAGCTGCTTTTGCTGTCCCATTTACTCACATCGGTCAACCAGAGAGAAAGCCGCTTTTGAAGCCAACTTCATTACCCTCCCCAAGACAAGACCTTAACATGATTAATAAAGTTTAAAGATCTCAGTTACAAGTAACACACTTACACACACATCTTAAAGTTCAGCCACGGAGCGTACTTTTTCTAAAACCACAGTTAGAGTTTGAATCTATGGTCAAAAGAGCGTTGAGTTAATTCATGCAATTGCAAGCTCAGCCAAGGGAAAAAAGTTATATAATCATGATTGAGCCAATAGGGTCACTGACATAAGTTATGATTTGAATCTATACCCCATCTCTCTCCTTCTCTGGCTCTGTTTTATCTCTATATATAGTCCCATCCTTTCCCTGTTCCACTGCACCAAAAGCAAAAAGGCTGTTAAAGCTCAAGCAATTTTCTACCCTTTATTTCTTCCGTTTTGTTTTTTCTCAGAAACCAAACACAGAAGGGAGAAAACCCAGAAAGAAAGAGCAAACAACAGAGAACTTCGATTGGTTCTGCTCTGGAGAAAGTGAAAGTTTTTGCTGGTTTTGAAAGACAAAAAAGGAGAGATGGGTGATAAAGATGACGGTTTGGGGTTAAGTTTGAGCTTGGGATGTGCTCGGAATCAGCCCTCGTTGAAGCTAAATCTCATGCCTTTAGCTTCACCTTGCATGCAAAACCTTCAGCAGAGGAACATTTGGAATGAACTGTTTCAGTCTTCTGGTATGTTTTTCTCCCCTTTTCTTTCACCAGTTTACGGGGTTGTCATGTTTCATTCCTGTTTCTATTCCTTAATATGTTGAGATCTGATGTTTTATCGTCTCTTTCCATCTTTGGATTGCATTGCATATCTCTTGCGTTCATCACTGTGATTTGGCCAACACAACGAAATCAGTTTTTGTGATTGACCGTATGCATGCAGATGGACAGTTGGAAACAAGATCAGTTGCTGGTGGAATTGATGTGAACCAGGCACCGGCCTTGGCTGAATGCGAGGAAGAAGATGGGGTCTCCTCGCCTAACAGCACCGTTTCAAGCATAGGTGGAAAGAGAAACGAGAGAGACCCTGTGTGCGATGAAACCGAGGCTGAGAGACCGTCTTGCTCTCGTTCCAGTGACGATGAAGATGGCGGGGGTGCTGGTGACGATGCCTCGAGGAAGAAGCTTAGGCTTTCAAAGGAACAGTCGTTGGTGCTTGAAGAAACCTTCAAGGAACATAGCACCCTTAATCCGGTTAGTTAACGATTAGTCTTTAAAACGTCAGGTAGTTTAACAATTTGATATTTGAAGTGAAATGTTGGAGTTGTGTTTTATGATACAGAAACAAAAGTTGGCACTGGCAATGCAATTGAATCTGAGGCCTAGGCAAGTGGAGGTTTGGTTCCAGAACAGAAGAGCAAGGTGAGTTTGTTATGTTTTATTTCTTCAATTAATTGTTGAGGGTATTCTGAAGGGAAATGAAAACTCAGCATTGTTTTTCTTCATTGGTGCAAACGTTCAGGACAAAATTGAAGCAGACGGAAGTTGACTGTGAGTATCTAAAAAGATGTTGCGACAATCTAACAGAGGAAAACAGAAGGCTTCAGAAGGAGGTGCAAGAGCTTAGAGCATTAAAACTCTCCCCACAGCTCTACACCCACATCAACCCTCCCACAACCCTCACCATGTGCCCTTCTTGCGAACGTGTGGCTGTTGCTTCTTCTTCGTCTTCATCCTTGGCTGCTTCCTCTGCCCCTAACTCAAAGCATCAAAGGCCGGTACCCGCTAGTTCTTGGGCTGCATTGCCATTGCCTGTTACTCATCGACCCTTCAATGCTCCTGCTTCTAGACCATAATTCCAATGGTTTTGGGAGCATATAACTATCAAAATATCAATTATCGTGGTTAGGACGGAGTTAACTCTGATCAGATTCCTGTTGTTTTCCAGAGCTCTGTTAAAGCGTTTCCCAACAAAGGATAGCATAGGATGAAGGAAAAATCTACTAAATTGAAATCATAATATGATTTGTTCATGTCATCTAATCTCTTGGATAGTTTCTAGAAAAGAGATGCCATCTAATCGAATAGTCTCTAGGAAAAAGAAGCATTACAATGATGAAAGCAATGACTAGCTCTCTGTCAGCTTCTCATGGATCACATATGGGACGATCTCCGGTTGGGAAATCCTCTCTATACAAGTATTTGGAAAATAACGTAACAATCATGACCTTGTTAGTCATTTGCAATGTCAAATCCACAAGTACGGAGCATATTCGATTTGGTCATTCTAGAAAAAAACTCAGGTAATGATTAGTCAACAGAAGGAGAGGCTAGTTAGTAATCGTAGTTTCAACATTTTTTATGGCCAGCAACCCCCTATGAACAACTATCCAATTCGCCGTCTGCAAAGCCAAAATCCAAAATAGAAAAAAAGTTTGTATTTCTGTGATTATATAAAAGGAAATCTGTTTTTGTTTTTTTGTCAAATCTTTGCATTGGTTGTCCTGGGTCATGGGGGCAGAGCCCTCGAGTGCAATTTTAAGAGCTTCAACGGGTTCATCCCAATTTAATTAAGGTTTCTTTTTATTTCCTTCCAACGACGTCGTCCCCCCCCCTTTGACCCAAAAGGATCACCCTTTTTTCTCTCCTGGAGCGACAATGCAACGTAGGCCAATTTGGTCATTTAACTCAGCGGCCATGACATTTATTACAATAGTTATTACTTTTTAATTCCTGATGTTTGTTTGTGTTCTGAAATAAATGCAAGCCAGCTGTTTTTCTAAAAAAGAAAAAATTAACTTTACTCTCTTTGCAACCGGACCATTATTTTCCTTTCTTTTGTTTTTCTAAAAATAATAATAATTTAACTTTACTCTCTTTGCAACCGGACCATTATTTCCTTGCTTTCAAAGTCTTCCTTCCTTTCCTCAATCAATCAAAGCATCGTTTAATACATCTTCCCCTCATTTTCACTTCACTTACCAAAAGAAGAAGAGAAACCCAACAAACAAGCTGAAGCAGAGAAGCTTTTGCATTTTATTAATGGCGGATTCAGATCCTCCCTTCACAAGGGCCAACAGCATACACAGAAACAATGATAGTAATAACTACGCGCTCTTTCTTGGTAAGTTGCTGTTTTTTGCTTTCTTACTCATTGCAATCCCATTGTTCCCTTCCCAACCTCCAGATTTCATAAACCAAACAGTACTCAACAAGTTTTGGGAACTTCTTCATCTTATGTTGATTGGCATTGCTGTTTCTTATGGCTTGTTCGGTCGTAGATATATTGATAATGGTAATCTTGATGATTCTCACTCGCATGCTTCTGGAATGTTCCATGTTTCGTCTATATTTGAAGATGGTTTTGATCATTCCATGCACTGTAGTGGACAGGGTAAAGCTGGATGTTTTAATGTTAAAAATGGTAGCTTTGACAACCCTTACGAGGAAAATGTTGTTCAAGCTTGGAGTTCAAAGTATGTCCAAGGGGAACCCACGGTTGTGCTGGCTCAACCACATTGTGGTGTCGAAAAGTATGGTGAATTGATTTCGTTTAGAGATGATAAACCTTTGGGGTTGCCTGTTAGGAGTTTAAAATCCAGGGCTATGAGTCCTGAATTTGGCAATGGATCGAGTGATTCTTCGGGTCCGAGTGTGATGGATTCATCGGATGGTTCCGATAAGAGTGAAAATGGGAGCTTTAGTGATTTGACTCGCGAAAATTTGGAGGGGAAGTCGAACAAGAGTGGTGCTTTGGGTTCTCCGATGCCTTGGAGTTGGAGATCAGGAAGGGTGAGACAACGATTTGACGGTGGTAGTGTCACACGCCCTTTTCATTTCAGGCCTCTCTCAGTTGACGAATCTCAATTTCAATCACTCAAATCACGGTCTTTACACTCCCAACTCGCTTCCCAATCACATTCACCGAGTAGCTTGTCTCCCTCGCATCCCAGTTCTTCAGAACCACCAAAATCCAAAATGATTGAATCCCTGAAGGAAAGGAATCCCAGCCAGTCTTTTCCTCTGCCTTCACCATTAAAAAGACGGAAGCCAGTAATTGCATCGCATTCTCGGCAGTATAGTGATGGCTCCTTATTGGGGACCCGCTCAAGGAAATGCTTTGAGGATGAATGGGAGGAATTCTGTGACAGCAAAAAGGATGATGGTTCATCAACCAACAAAGAAAGGGTGTCAAGGTATCCCTTGAAATTTGATGCAAAGCCTATAGCTCCCTCCAAGGCTTCCTCAAGAGGGAAGTCTGTTCGAACCTTTAGAGGCAGTGGCATTACCATAGTTGGGTCTGGGGATGCCAGAGAGAAGCAGGAAAATCATACAAAGGGATGTGATGAAATTGAAGAGGTTGAGGGTTACAAAGGTGGAAGTGACCCAAAATTAGGAGATTGTAATCCCTCGGTTGTGTTCAACAGGCAGAATCTTGGAGGTAATGCTTACATGCCAAACCCAACATATTCCAGAAACCGGAATCAAGAGTTTGCGGAGAATTCCGAGTCGGAGAGAGAGGATGAAGATTTTGGAGAAAGGTCAGATGAAGCAACCATGTCTGGAACTACGAGTGTAGCAGGAAGTGATACTTATGAGGTTGATAGGAAGGCTGGTGAGTTTATAGCCAAGTTCAGAGAGCAGATTAGGCTTCAAAGAACAACATCAATTGATACACTAAAAGGGTTCAACGTGAATTTTTTAGAGTGAGTATTTGCTGGCTGTAAATTTCTAATAGAAGAGTTATATCACTCGTCACTCTTAGGAAGTTGAGGATTCTTCATTCTCGTAGTCCTAGCGTGGTGACCTTAATATTTGTCATTCTATAATGTCTTTCTTTATATGGTTGAAGATATGATTTATTAGTATTATTCTTTTTTGTTTGAGCAAGTTCATGAAAAACCATGTTCAAATAATTGTTACAAACATGTGTTGGATAATTAATTCAAAAGCTGGACAAATTTATTGAGTTTTCGTGCATCGCCCTTTTGATACATTCATTTATTTACGGATGGATATGAGATAAGTGTAGCTAGAGCTGCATGGGTTGGGCCACCAATCTCAGGAAATTTTGAGCAAAAATATAAATTCGGAAAGTGAAATTTTGAACAAAAATATAAATTCGGAAAGTGTTCATTTGAAAAGTTGGAAATTTTGAACAAAAATATAAATTTGAAAAGTGTGATTGGACAAAATAAGAGAGGTCTATTTTCTAAACGGGTTGATTTGTGGGTATGTTTTTTTTACTCGGGCTTGATTCGACCTGAATTTGACAAAAAAAAAAAACAGTTGCTTTTTGTTGTTATTTTGGTGTCATTTTACTATTATAATACTATTATTTTGTTGTTATTGATTGAAAATTGTATAGCTATTGTTTTATTATTAATTTTACTATTATTTTAAAAGTATTTGCTTGTTAAGTTATACCTTTCTTAGTTTATTTTGTTCGGGTTTTTTAATTTTGCTAGTACAAATAATTTTTTTAATTTATTTTCAATTTGTTAGGAAACATTTCTTTGAATGTTTTTAGTGTATTTGATGTATCATATTTTAGATTAGTTTTTATATAAAAATAATAATATAAAAAAAATTTAATACGACCGGGTTGGACTCGGGTTTTAGCGTTTTTATCTAGGCCGAGCTTGGTCAAAACTTTAGGCCCATATAAATGGGCCAAGTCGAGTCCAAGCCTAAAAACGAGTCTAAAATTCTTTTGAGGTTCAGCCCGACCCATGATCACCTCTATATAGTTATACCAATGATATATATCAATATGCCCATCGATATACCAATTAGTTTATTATTCACAAATCATCGACTATTATTATAAAAATTCAAATAAAATACTATTATCCGTGAAATTTTTAAATCCGAAAAACTAATATAAATATCCGAATTTGAATCCACATCCCTTATCTGAATAATAAAAATCTAGAGTGTCTATAAATATATATTCTAATACAACAAGGAATGATAATTTTAAATTATTCGAATTCATAATAGTTAATCGAATATCCACAAATATACAAATTCATATATCCTTATTTGTGTTTAGGTGAGAGCTTATAATTTAACCAACTTAAATTTAATAAACTAATTTACTGGCATATGCCTTAATTGACCTAAACGAACGACTTAATATCGGTGGGTTAATTAAATCTAAATAAAAATCAATTAAAAAACTTTTCACCCAAATGCAAAAGCTAGGGTTTAGGTGCTTTTGCCTTTTAACTTGTGTTTGAGAGTGAAGATTATTAATTGAATTATTTAAATATTTCTTGTATTATCATATTAAATTATTTAAATCTTATTTATTATTATATTTAATTTTAAAAATAATTTATATTAATTACTTCAAGATTTTTAAATATTTTATTTTATTGTTATATTAAATTATTTAAATATCATATAATTTAACAAATTTTTATATATATTTTAGAAACTTAAAAATTTAATTACCATTTAAAATGTTTATATATATGATCAACTTAATACCATAGTTAGTTTTATGAATATGAATTTAGTACAATATTAAAGAAATCCCAAACAATTAAGCTCCATCTGGAACACCATCCACAGTAAGAGGTATATCGTTTTCGAGAATTTTCCTTACATAGAACGGAGGATCCACGAAAACACGCAGAAGTCCAGGAACGTCCCTTGCCTCCTTCATGATACAATCTGCAACTTTATTTTTGTCTCTCAAAATGTGTCGGAATTTCACCTGCCATTCTTTAGAACACCATTCATGAATCTTCAAATTTCAATAACCATGACTGCTGCTAGACCATTTCGCAGAGTACCGATTAACGGTGTGTTATCACTTTCTATCCCCATCTGTCTCAATTATTGTGCCCAAGTTGGTTTTAATCTTTCAAGCATTGTGTAACAATTTTATTTTCAAATCTTATTTTGATACATATTTGTGAATATTAATATTTAATATTCACGAATTTAGTATAAAAATATAATGAGTTTTTATTATTTAAAAAGTTATACAAGAAACAAATGTATAGAGACTAAGTGAGTGGTTTTGGAAATTGTTTTTGGAAGAAAGAAAAAGGTGTTGAACTTGCGTAAGTTAATTCATGCAATTGCAAGCTCAGCCAAGAGAAAAAGGTTATATAATCATGATTGAGCCAATAGGGTCACTGACATAAGTTATGATTTGAATCTATATAAGTCATGATTGAGCCAATTGCAAGCTCTGTTTTATCTCTATATATAAGTCCCACCCTTTCCCTGTCCCACTGCACCAAAAGCAAAAAGGCTGCTAAAGCTCAGGCCATTTTCTACCCTTTCTTTTCTTCCGCTTTGCTTTTTCTCAGAAACCAAACACACAAGGAAGAAAACCCAGAAAGGAAGAGGAAAAAACAGAGAACTTCTATTGGTTCTGCTCTGGGGAAAGTGGAAGTTTTTAAGACAAAAAAAGGAGAGATGGGTGATAAAGATGACGGTTTGGGGTTAAGTTTGAGCTTGGGATGTGCTCAGAATCAGCCCTCGTTGAAGCTAAATCTCATGCCTTTAGCTTTACCTTCCATGCAAAATCTTCAGCAGAGGAACATTTGGAATGAACTGTTTCAGTCTTCTGGTATGTTTTTCTCCCCTTTTCTATCACCAGTTTACGGGGTTGTCATGTTTCATTCCTGTTTCTATTCCTTAATATGTTGAGATCTGATGTTTTATCGTCTCTTTCCATCATTGGATTGCATTGCATATCTCTTACATTCATCACTGTGATTTGACCAACACAACGAAATCAGTTTTGTGATTGACCGTATGCATGCAGATGGACAGTTGGAAACAAGATCAGTTGCTGGTGGAATTGATGTGAACCAGGCACCGGCCTTGGCTGAATGCGAGGAAGATGGGGTTTCCTCGCCTAACAGCACCGTTTCAAGCATAGGTGGGAAGAGAAACGGGAGAGACCCTGTGTGCGATGAAACCGAGGCTGAGAGACCGTCTTGCTCTCGTTCCAGTGACGATGAAGATGGCGGGGGTGCTGGTGACGATGCCTCGAGGAAGAAGCTTAGGCTTTCAAAGGAACAGTCGTTGGTGCTTGAAGAAACCTTCAAGGAACATAGCACCCTTAATCCGGTTAGTTAACGATTAGTCTTTAAAACGTCAGGTAGTTTAACAATTTGATATTTGAAGTGAAATGTTGGAGTTGTGTTTTATAATACAGAAGCAAAAGTTGGCACTGGCAATGCAATTGAATCTGAGGCCTAGGCAAGTGGAGGTTTGGTTCCAGAACAGAAGAGCTAGGTAAGTTTGTTATGTTTTATTTCTTCAATTAATTGTTGAGGGTATTCTGAAGGGAAATGAAAACTCAGCATTGTTTTTCTTCATTGGTGCAAACGTTCAGGACAAGGTTGAAGCAAACGGAAGTTGACTGTGAGTATCTAAAAAGATGTTGCGACAATCTAACAGAGGAAAACAGAAGGCTTCAGAAGGAAGTGCAAGAACTTCGAGCATTAAAACTCTCCCCACAGCTATACACCCACATCAACCCTCCCACAACCCTCACCATGTGCCCTTCTTGTGAACGTGTGGCCGTTGCTTCTTCTTCGTCCTCATCCTTGGCTGCTTCCTCTGCCCCTAACTCAAAGCATCAAAGGCCGGTACCCGCTAGTTCTTGGGCTGCATTGCCATTGCCTGTTACTCATCGACCCTTCAATGCCCCTGCTTCTAGACCATAATTCCAATTGCTTTGGGAGCATATAACAATCAAAATATCAATTATCGTGGTTAGGACGGAGTTAAGTCTGATCAGATTCCTGTTGTTTTCCAGAGATCTGTCAAAGCGTTTCCCAACAAAGGATAGCATAGGATGAAGGAAAAATCTAAAAAGGTGGGTTTGGACGGGAGATAATGTGCTTTTTAGCTTATTTTTTGTGGTTAGGACGTCGTCCCATCCTTTGACCCAAAAGGACCACCCTTTTTTCCCTCACGGAGCGACAATGCAACGTCGGCCAATTTGGTCATTTAACTCAACGGCCATGACATTATTACGATAGTTATTACTTTTTAATTCGTGTTGTTTGTTTGTGTTTTTAAAAAAATGCAAGCCAGCTGTTTTTCTAAGAAAAAAAACTTTACTCTTTTTGCAACCGGACCCTTAGTTTCCTTGCTTTTGTTTTTCTAAAAAAATAAAAAAGTTCAACTTTACTCTCTTTGCAACTGGACCATTATTTTCCTTGATTTCAAAGTCTTCCTTTCTTCCATCAATCAAAGTATAGTTTAATACATCTTCAGACCTCCCCCCCCCCCATTTTCACTTCACTTACCAAAAGAAGAAGAGAAACCCAACAAACAAGCAGAAGCGGAGAAAGCTTCTGTACTTTATTAATGGCGGATTCAGATCCTCCCTTCACAAGGGCCAACAACATACACAGAAACAATGATAGCAATAACTACGCGCTCTTTCTTGGTAAGTTGCTGTTTTTTGCTTTCTTACTCATTGCAATCCCATTGTTCCCTTCCCAACCTCCAGATTTCATAAACCAAACAGTACTCAACAAGTTTTGGGAACTTCTTCATCTTATGTTGATTGGCATTGCTGTTTCTTATGGCTTGTTCGGTCGTAGATATATTGATAATGGTAATCTTGATGATTCTCACTCGCATGCTTCTGGAATGTTCCATGTTTCGTCTATATTTGAAGATGGTTTTGATCATTCCATGCACTGTAGTGGACAGGGTAAAGCTGGATGTTTTAATGTTAAAAATGGTAGCTTTGACAACCCTTACGAGGAAAATGTTGTTCAAGCTTGGAGTTCAAAGTATGTCCAAGGGGAACCCACGGTTGTGCTGGCTCAACCACATTGTGGTGTCGAAAAGTATGGTGAATTGATTTCGTTTAGAGATGATAAACCTTTGGGGTTGCCTGTTAGGAGTTTAAAATCCAGGGTTTTGAGTCCTGAATTTGGCAATGGATCGAGTGATTCTTCGGGTCCGAGTGCGATGGATTCATCGGATGGTTCCGATAAGAGTGAAAATGGGAGCTTTAGTGATTTGACTCGCGAAAATTTCGAGGGGAAGTCGAACAAGAGTGGTGCTTTGGGTTCTCCGATGCCTTGGCGTTGGAGATCAGGAAGGATGAGACAACGATTTGACGGTGGTAGTGTCACACGCCCTTCTCATTTCAGGCCTCTCTCAGTTGACGAATCTCAATTTCAATCACTCAAATCACGGTCTTTACACTCCCAACTCGCTTCCCAATCACATTCACCGAGTAGCTTGTCTCCCTCGCATCCGAGTTCTTCAGAACCACCAAAATCCAAAATGATTGAATCCCTGAAGGAAAGGAATCCCAGCCAGTCTTTTCCTCTGCCTTCACCATTAAAAAGACGGAAGCCAGTAATTGCATCGCATTCTCGGCAGTATAGTGATGGCTCCTTATTGGGGACCCGCTCAAGGAAATGCTTTGAGGATGAATGGGAGGAATTCTGTGACAGCAAAAAGGATGATGGTTCATCAGCCAACAAAGAAAGGGTGTCAAGGTATCCCTTGAAATTTGATGCAAAGCCTATAGCTCCCTCCAAGGCTTCCTCAAGAGGGAAGTCTGTTCGAACCTTTAGAGGCAGTGGCATTACCATAGTTGGGTCTGGGGATGCCAGAGAGAAGCAGGAAAATCATACAAAGGGATGTGATGAAATTGAAGAGGTTGAGGGTTACAAAGGTGGAAGTGACCCAAAATTAGGAGATTGTAATCCCTCGGTTGTGTTCAACAGGCAGAATCTTGGAGGTAATGCTTACATGCCAAACCCAACATATTCCAGAAACCGGAATCAAGAGTTTGCGGAGAATTCCGAGTCGGAGAGAGAGGATGAAGATTTTGGAGAAAGGTCAGATGAAGCAACCATGTCTGGAACTACGAGTGTAGCAGGAAGTGATACTTATGAGGTTGATAGGAAGGCTGGTGAGTTTATAGCCAAGTTCAGAGAGCAGATTAGGCTTCAAAGAACAACATCAATTGATACACTAAAAGGGTTCAACGTGAATTTTTTAGAGTGAAAGTATTTGCTGGCTGTAAATTTCTAATAGAAGAGTTATATCACTCGTCACTCTTAGGAAGTTGAGGATTCTTCATCCTCGTTGTCCTAGCGTGGTGACCTTAATATTATTGTCTGATACTTTTTTTTTTTCAAATTTAACCATTATGAATTGAAATAATAACGAATTATCTAATGCAAATCATATATAATTATCTGGTACGTGCACTATGTTTGTTACAAGTGGTGCATCCCATTTTTTATTTTTTATTTAAATATAATTGTTGCTTCTTTTTAAGCAGAATAAAATTTTATAAATTGAAATATACATTATTTTTTAAATACTGTGGGTCACATATTACATTGTTTCTATATTTGTTTGGTATAAATAATGCTTTATTGGTAAAATATCAAAAAAAACTTTTTTTTTTAAATTTATCGAAATGGGCCCAATATTTTATTATTTACCGGAATGGGCCCTTTTTCTCCTAAATCGCGTCCACGTCAGCGTGGCCCATTCCGGTAAATAATAAAATACCGGGCCCATTTCAATAAATTTTAAAAAAAAGTGGTTTTTTTGGTATTTTGCCATTTAATTTGTTCGACGGATATGTGCTGCTTATCTAGACGAGTCAATTCTCCGACCATTGCTGAAATCGTACAAATTTTTACGATTTAAAAAAATTAAAAAAAATAAAATTATTTAAAATTATTTAAAAATAGGGATTTAAGAGAAATTTAAGAGCAATTTGAGAGCAATTTGAGATTAAATATGGATTTGAGAGAAATTTAGAAGGAATTTGAGAGCAAATTGAGAGGAAATTTGAGAGAGAATTAGTTTGTGAAAAAAAATAAAGGGTGGAGGTATTTATAGATTTTTTTTTACCCGTTGGGGGGGGCAATGGTCAAAAAAATGACCGTTGCACTGTTCACGCGCGGGGAAATCGCGTCCCCAGGGGCGCGCTACGTGGTAGCAAATTGCGCCCGCGTCAGCAAAGCGCGCTGACGTGGACGTGATTTGCTGATACGTCTCCTGACTTCGCGCTGACGTGGACGCGATTTAGGGGAAAAGGGCCCATTTCGGTAAATAATAAAATACCGAGCCCATTTCGGTAAATTTAAAAAAAAGTGGCTTTTTTGGTATTTTGCCCGCTTTATTGTTTAATATAATTTTTCTAAAAAAATAATTAGTTGTTTATCAATTAATAATCAATACCTAACAAAATAAATCAAATTTCTTTCATAATTTCACTATTTTGTTACTACTATTTTGTTGTTATTATTTGGATATTATATAAAACTTATTTTATTATTAATTTTTTTATTATTTTAAAGACATTTGTTAATTTTGTTATTATTTTAGAAGCATTTACTTGTTAAATTGCGTTTATCTTAGTGTTATTTAAAGTATACATATTTTTTTAAAATTTATTTTCAAATTGTTGGGAAATGTTTATTTTGATGTTTTTAGTATTTTTGATGTATTGTATACATTTTAAAATTATATAAAAATATAAAAATTAATATTGGCGGGCCGGGTCGGACCCGAGTTTTAACATTTTTATCCGAGTTAGCTTGGACACAATTTTAGACCCATTTTTCGAGTCGGGCTGAGCCCAGGCCTAACAAATGGGCCTAAATTTTTAGTTGAGCCCGACCCAGCCCGACCATTCACATCTAGAGCATTCCACCAATAAAAAAAATTAATAAATAATATAACAAGGTATATAAGTTCATATTGCGCCAAGTGACCCTCTCTTATTTTTTTCATTTAATTTCTAATTTTTATTTAATATTTTCATGAATTTAATAACTATATTTATTTTTTTAATTACTCCATGAATAAAAATATAAATATTTATCCAACACCTTTTTTACACTTGTCGTCTTAAAAATATTTTACAAATAATCAAAAGTTAATTTAGGGGTAGGCAGGTGTTTAGTACTTCAAAATTGTAAAATTGTTTTCAAATCCTTTAAAATTATAAATTTATAAATATATATAATAGTAAAATTATCTTCTGACTCCTCCAAAAATTTATTATTCAGATCTAATCCTTCCTAAATTTTATTCACACATTTTCCCCTAAAAATAATTATGGCTATTATGATAAATTCTATTTTTGTTAGAGCTCATTCTCCACATTATCGTGTTTAGAAATAGTTCGAAGAATTGTGTAATTTTTGTTGGAACATTTTCAATATATATATAATATTTCAATAGTTGCAAATGAAAAGTTATAAGCAACAAAAGTTATATCACTTGCTTATTAATCAAGAGTTGTCACATTTCATAAAGATGAATTATGTCTCTTAAATTCAAAAATGATATCACTTTATTATTAACAATGAATCATGATTATTAATTGAGTAATTATATTTATTGTTAAAAGATATGACTATCCATTTAGATAGTTGTGTTCCTATGATGAAACATGAGAACTCCTATAAATAGGAGTTAAATTTTATTTTGTCTGGAACACCTGAAATCATAGAAACAAAATTTCTTTCTACTCTCCTACCATAATTATTTGCATTGCTAGTTGTCGAAGAACCACTGATCATTACAGTTGAACTGCTAATGATAAAAATATATTGGTGGATGAACTATCCGTTTATGCAAAGAAAAGTTGATGTGGATAAACCATTGGTCAAGCATATGACTGCCACTAAAATACATTGTGGATAAATCACTAGTTGAGCATATAAACTGTGACTACTTCCTCCGTTCAATTGTCCCACCCCATGCAATGCAACATGGCTTGTTCAAAATGGATCAATACGGTAACATTTAATTATGATTTTAACAGAACAATACAATAGTAATCAATATGCTTATTATGTATTCGATTTAATAGTAACATAAGACATGTTGTACGTACAATCTCAAATACAGATACAATAAACATATGTATTAGTCACAGTTCATGCAAATATATATACGTATTAGTCACAGTAACTATTAATTTTAAAAATTCACTTCTAAAATATTGTATATTTATGATATTAATATTTTATATTATCAAATAATTTATTCTTGAATACATACAAAACTTTTATCAAAACATGAATAAAATGTTGAATTTAAAATTATAATATACATTTAATTAATGCATCGCACGAGTATGCAAATTAATTTGCAATACCTCAATTTTACCCGGCATATATAGAACAGTCCTGTTACAACTAAACGGGCCCAAAACCCAAACCAATTACAGTGAAACAGGCCTAAAATAAATGACCCAAACCCAAAGCCCAATTACAGTTCAGCCCAAATGATGAGAACAATTTCTGGAACCCTAGCAGCAGCAACATCTCGCGCCGCAAGCTTCGAATCTCCATGGATTTTTACCTGTGCATCGAGGAAAACAAAAGTGGAAAGCAAATCAACAATATTTGTAAATCAAATCAAGAATAGATTTCTTTCCTTTTTAGATTTATTTCATACGGCTATAAGAGGCCATTGAGCATACTGTAATAAGGATCCGATTTCGAAATCAGAAATAAAAAAGACTTCTACTTACGCAATATAGAGAGCAAAAAAAACCAAATCAAAGGTTGTTACATTTTTTCTGTTATATGTATTTATTTTATCGTTTATATATATAAATAATACAAGAGGAAATAAAGAACCTGGGTTTTAAGCCCTAATCGCCGTGAACGGCCGAGGAATCGTCTCCGATGACAGACGACTAGAAACCAAAAAGTTTCTAGGGTTTTTCTAGTGTTTTTTTTATCGATTTTGGGGATTTTAGCCCAGATCTGGGCCTAGAGGGGTCAGAAATATTAAAAAGGCCTAGAGCGTTTTTTTTGAAAGATTTGGTTTTTTTTTTAAATGTTTTGAAATGTAATTTTTGTTTTAATTTTGGCTTAAATAGCCATTTGAAAACGACGCCGTTTTTGAGGGAAGGATCCGCGTGTCGACCCGGCCCGGACCCAGGATCCGCGTGTTTCTCATGCGGAGGGGCAAATTGCATTTTTGACCCATCCGCCTTTTAATGAATTTTCAATTAGGTTTTTTTGTGTTTTTTAAATTTGTTCTTTAATTTATTTTCCATTTCAATTTAATCCTACTGGAATGGCGCCGTTTTAGAGGAGAAGGGAAAATTTCCCTTCCAGCCCCTCTATGTAATTCGCGCGTTCAATTTAGTCCTTTAATTTTTACTATTTGCGAATTTTACCCATTTTTTTAAACTGCAATTCAATTTAGTTTTATTTCCATCATTATTTTTTTATTATCAATTAATAATATTTTTTCCTTATATTACCTTTAAAAAAACCTATATATATGTATATTTTTTATACATTTATTTTTTTTGCAACTAATATTTTTCTCATGTTTATGTGTATACATATTTATTTCATTAATTAACTTCGATAATGTAGATATTATTTACTTATTTTAAACCTATATATTTTTATGTGTACATGTATACATTTTTTTATTTATTTCGATCATTTGCCTATTGATTTAGGTTTACATATTTTTATTATCTGGCCCATTTATTTGATATTTTGCATGCCATTATTGTATTTATTTGTTTATATATTTGCATTATTTTTATGCTATCGTAATATTTATTATTACATTATATATTTAAAGTGGTATAACATTACATTTTTTTACTCAATTTTTTAAAAATCAAACTTTTCAAAATAGAGATAGTACTCGTATTTAGGATTTCTCAAGGAAATTGAGCCCTAACGTATTGGGTTCCGATTTTTTTGAAAATCTAATGATCGAGGATTGCTCTTTAAACCAACTAAAATAAGAACTCATTATTGGGAATTCAACACGTTGTGTCCTAACGTATTGGATGTGACGCATTGATTTCTCGAAATGAAGATTTTTTTTAAAAATAATAAAGGAAATATTCCGAGTTTGGAATTTTAGAGGAATCGTGCCCTAACGTATTGGGTGTGATTTCTTAAATCTTGGATAAATGGATGTTCTTTTAAAGTAAAGGAAATATTCTAAGTTTGGGATTTTAGAGGAATCGTGCCCTAACGTATTGGGTGCGATTTCTTAAATATTGGATAAGTGAATGTTTTTTTTAAAGTTTTATTGCACTAGTATTTTGGCCCAATTCATTTTGGAGGAAATTAGAATGTTGTGCCTAACGCATTGGGTGTGACATTTTTGCTTCTCTAAATTGACAAGGGTCTTAATACGCAACGTTTTAAGTTTTTTTTAAAAGATTATATTTTTAAAATTTTCGACCTTAAGACACTAATTAATCAACTTGGTACCAAATTTTGGGCGTTACAAGGGTGCTAATCATTCCTCGTACGTAACTGACTCCCGAACCTGTTTTTTTCTAAAACTCGTAGATCAAAATCATTTTAGGTGATCCAATCACACCTCAATAAAAGATTGGTGGCGACTCCCATTTATTTTATTTTTTAAAGTCGACAACCTAAAATTTTTGTTTTTTTCAAAAAAATGGTTTCGACAATTTGTAATATATTTGAGAGCTCAATCTAAAACTAAGATTAAAATATTAAAAAAAACTTTAAAATATATTCAATGTTATGTTGAATATTTTCAATAACTTTTTCACAATTAACATATATTTATTCAAGGATATTTTTTTTGCCATAATGCAATGGTAGTTTAAAATTAATATTTAAATTTTTTTAAAAAAATAATCTTTAAATAAAATTTTAACAAATATTTTAAAAACAAGTTATTATTAAAAATGTAACATGGTGCGGCATAGATAAAATCGGCGGATTCAATTACAAATGTGATTGATCCGCATGACTTTTTCGATTTTATTTGTTATTTTAAAAGTACATGAAAATAGTTATGTAGATTTGATGGATTTACTTTACCTTCACGCACCCGAGTGAGATTTATGCGCCTAGCGTTGAGAGATGTTGTTTGTCTTTTAGAATTTTCTACCATAAAACCCCGCAGTTTATATTTTGGTAAAACTGGAATTATATTTTATTTTTTATTAGAAAATGTATATATTAGTAAATTAATTGTTTTTGTTAAAAATTTTATTTATTTTTATGGTTAAAAACGAATGTATGCATCTATTTTATCCATTTTTGACAATAAATTTTTAACAAGGATAAATTTGGTATTTGATATATAGAAAAGTAAAATGCAGAGGATTCTCGTTTGTACTTTTACTATTATATTTCAACAGTGGATGAGTAGGATATTTTGTATAATTGCACCTTCTCAGCCTTCAGTTGAGTTCACTCCTTATCCTTTGCTTTCATAGTTTCGTTCCATTTTCCCTAACAAACCTGCATCAGATCCGATCAGATTTAACTCAGATCCATCTGTATCGGGTCTTCTAAATTCCAGATCTTTACTTTTCTCGAGTAAAGGAAGAAAGAGGAAGGGAGAGATGAGAGAGATTATTAGCGTCCACATTGGCCAAGCTGGGATTCAGGTTGGGAATTCATGCTGGGAGCTTTACTGTCTTGAACATGAAATCCACCCTGATGGAACAATGCCGAGCGACACCTCTATGGGCGTCGCACACGATGCTTTCAACACTTTCTTCAGCGAAACGGGTTCGGGAAAGCATGTGCCTAGAGCTGTCTTTGTTGATCTGGAACCCACTGTTATCGATGAGGTCCGGACCGGCCCTTATCGCCAACTTTTCCACCCTGAGCAGCTTATTTCCGGCAAGGAAGATGCTGCTAATAATTTTGCCAGAGGCCACTATACAATTGGGAAGGAAATTGTGGATCTCTGCCTAGATCGAGTTAGGAAGTTAGCTGATAACTGCACTGGTCTGCAGGGCTTTATGGTGTTCAATGCTGTCGGCGGTGGAACCGGTTCTGGTCTTGGATCTTTGTTGTTGGAGCGCTTGTCGGTGGATTATGGAAAGAAATCAAAGCTCGGGTTCACCATCTATCCTTCGCCTCAGGTCTCAACTGCAGTTGTGGAGCCTTACAATAGTGTTCTGTCCACTCATTCCCTTCTTGAGCACACAGATGTGGCCGTGCTCTTGGACAATGAAGCAATTTACGACATATGCCGGAGATCCCTCGATATCGAGAGGCCAACTTACACCAATTTGAACCGGCTGATTTCTCAAACCATATCGTCCTTGACGACTTCTTTAAGGTTTGATGGAGCCATTAATGTAGACATTACAGAGTTCCAAACCAATCTTGTGCCATATCCTCGGATCCATTTCATGCTCTCTTCTTATGCGCCTGTTATCTCAGCTGAGAAAGCATACCATGAACAGATATCAGTTCCTGAGATCACAAACGCTGTGTTTGAGCCCTCAAGCATGATGGCCAAGTGCGATCCAAGGCATGGCAAGTACATGGCTTGCTGCCTGATGTATCGAGGAGATGTGGTGCCCAAGGATGTGAACGCTGCTGTTGCTACCATCAAAACGAAGAGGACCGTGCAGTTTGTTGACTGGTGCCCAACTGGTTTCAAATGCGGTATTAACTATCAGCCCCCAGCTGTTGTCCCTGGAGGAGATCTTGCTAAGGTGCAGCGAGCTGTTTGTATGATAAGCAATAACACAGCAGTGGCAGAGGTGTTTGCACGCATTGACCACAAGTTTGATCTGATGTACTCGAAGAGAGCATTTGTGCATTGGTATGTTGGAGAGGGCATGGAAGAAGGTGAATTCTCGGAAGCCCGTGAGGATCTGGCTGCTCTTGAGAAGGATTATGAAGAAGTTGGTGCTGAAGGTGGAGATGATGAAGAGGAAGGTGAAGAATATTGATGCTACTATCGCAATATCATTTATTTTGAAGATGATGGGTTCACCCTGTGAGGGTATCCTGTTCTTTCTTATTCGTGTGAGGTTTCTCAAATTATGCCTATGGAATAAATTTAGAGTCGTGTTTGCTTGTCATTTTTTTGTTGTTAGAAATGCTTGTCTTTTACTTATGATGCTCCATAAGAACATGAATAGCCTTACAAGCTATTGTTCTGTTTTTCATGTTGTAAGATTTGTCTAATGCCCTTTTATGCTATCAACGGAGTGATATTTTATGTTTAAAAAAAAAAAACAACCAGTGGATGAGTATGATTCTTCAAAATAAATAAACCGTGGGTGAGTATGATTAATTGTTTTAGGTACAACCCATTGCTCGATGGGCTCTTATTTAATTTCTTTTTTTTTAGGGTTAAAATTCTTTTTATTATCATATCGCATGAACAAAAGCAGCCAACTATTTCCAAAATACAAATAAATCAGTTCAATCCAACTACCAATTTAATAACTACACGACATTATCGTTTACTGGAAAAAAGTATTGTAACTTTGAATAAAATGTTTTTGTTTCAATAAGTGAAAAGAAAATTACTGCTACTAATACTATATTCTAAATATTATTTGACTCCTACGCATTTGACATTTAATATTTTATATGTTAAAAAAATATTAATACGATTTTTAACAAATATATTTAGTATTGTGAGTATGTCATAAATCTAGTTTACAAATATAAAATATAAGATTAAACTTATTTATAAATATTTTATTATTATGTGCATGTTCATCTAATAATAATGTCGATTAAATAACAATATTTAGTAAAATGATTTGTGGAGATTAAATTATATTAAAATATACGTCATCCATTTTGTCAGCAATCAATTAGAAAAAAATAATATCCAACAATTACTATTGGTTCACGAGCTTGGTGCCGTCGTGATCACACAAAGGATAGGACGAAAGTTGTCTTCCCAACGTCGTCGTTTAACAAGAAAATCCCAGAGTGGCCTTAGGTTTGCTGGTTTCCTTAATTAAGGAGATTAGATAATAATTACAGTTTAAATGGAAATATAAATTACGGAGCGTTACTTTCCAGAGTTTGTTGAAGAAAGGGAAAGCGAGAGAAAAATAGTAACTGACTCTGCAAGAAAAGGGCCAAAATTAATGCTTTGTCTTTTAAATCCTTTAATTTAGGATTCTTTTTTTCTCGACATCTCTTCTTTATTTTCTTAACCGCCCCTCTTAACATTTTCTCTCTTTTTTTTCTTTCTTAATTTTCGAATATCATGCATATTTTCAGGTCAAACATGTTTTCATCTTTCCATAGTCGGATTTTACTTGAAGATCTTAATTATTGTTGTTTGATTAAAGCTTTCATCTGTTTTAGTTGATTGTCGTCCTTGTTTTTCGTTGATTTCCATGTTAATTTTTTTTGTAGATTCCAATTCTTGGTAATTAAGGTTAAATGGTACCTTTTTTCTTGTTAATCTGAGTTTGTTGTGTGTAATTTTTAGGGTTCAAGGGTAAATTGTCTTCTTCTTCTTCTTCTTCTTCTTTTATGTCTGCATCTTTCTGAATTTATTCGAGATAGAGAAAAAAAAAGAGATGCATATTGAGGAATTGAAAGAAGGGGAGCAGCAGGATCAAGATCAGAGTCAATTGTGTGAAGATAGATTGGTTGTTTGGGACGCAAAAAGGGTTTTGGTGGGAGCGGGAGCACGCGCCCTTTTTTACCCAACGTTGTTGTACAATCTTGTAAGGAACAAGATCCAGTCTGAATTTAGATGGTGGGATAGAGTTGATGAGGTATAATATTTGACCTTTTTTATGCAAGTTCTTTTGCTGCAAAACTATGAGTATTTTTTCTTGCAAGTTATGTCTCTAGCGGGCAAGGGAAGGGAGGGGGTAGTGCTTTTCTGGAATCCTTTTTGTTAGGTTTGCCAGCGCTCATAGATTGGCCGAAATTTCACTTGAATGTTAAATTATGCTGAAGCTGGATGTTGTTGCTTGTATGGCTTTGTGGTTATCTGTTTAAGTCCTTATTTTTAGCCTACTTTGCCATGGATTACTTATTTGTTAGTCTGTCAATCATGCTGAATATGCATGTTTTATGGTATCTGTTGAATCCTTTTTCTCTCACTGCCTTGAATTCAGTTTATTTTGTTAGGTGCCGTACCTTTCCCAGCAGATGTTCCCCGGTTGAAGGATCTTGGTGTCTCTGGAGTTGTGACCTTAAATGAACCATACGAGACTTTGGTCCCAACATCGCTATATCATGTGAGTGTGCTCCTATGTTAGCATCTATGCTGATTCTATAGATGAAAAGTCCGAACATGATACATGTTTAAGTAAATAATTATAAATTTTCGATAATAGCAGTTTCATTGGAGATATAACTACTCACCCTTGAAAAGTTGATCAATCTGATCTATCTTTTAGTGAGTGGGAATTTCAGATGTTGAAGAAGGAGCCCTTTATGTTGAACACCTTTTCATCTTTACTTTCAAGGTACTAGTGTGTATTTTAGGTATGATAAGAACAGTGGAATCAATGGGATTTATTTTTTATCTCCAATGCACAGTTGAAGGTGGTCAATGTTTCTTTCAGTGAAGAAGAATTTCAGAAATGCTGCATGTTACTTTCCATCTGAAACCCTTTTTTCAGTTCAGTCATAGATATGCCTCAGAGCTCAAATATTCATTATTTTTATTCTTGTTTACTCCGGTAGGCACACAATATTCATCATTTGGTGATTCCAACAAGGGATTATCTTTTTGCTCCGTCATTTGCTGATATTTGCCAAGCTGTAGATTTCATACATGGTATATGTCTTCTGGCCTTTATTGTTAGTGAGTATTAACTTTCTGTTAAGTAGTAACACATTCACTTGTTTTCGGCTCTATGAAGAGAATGCTTCTGTTGGAAAGACTACGTATGTTCACTGCAAGGCAGGTCGAGGACGCAGCACAACCATTGTTCTCTGCTACTTGGTATGCACCAAGTAAAAACCTAAAATCAATTTCCTGAGTTACTTTATGAATTAATCTTACTTTTCTTAAAATTATATGCATATATATTAAAAACAGGTAGAACATAGGCATATGACTCCTGATGCAGCTTATGAGTATGTGAGATCTATCAGACCTAGGGTCCTTCTGGCACCTGCACAGCAGCAGGTATGTGAGATCTATCTTGATGACTTGGCAGATTATTTTTTGGGACTTTTGTGGTTCATATAATCTATTTCTGTTAATTGTAGGCTGTTCAAGATTACTATCTTCACAAGGTCAATAATAATGGAATCTGTGGAGACTCTTGCTCAATGATAATAAAGAAAACTCTAGTTGTACCTGAAAAACAGGATATAGCGGTCTTCGATGATGGCTCTGTAGTTGTTGTAACAGAGTCGGACCTTGACGGGTATGACGCTAGCTTTGACACAGATGTGTTAAGCAACGAGATGTTGGATGAGGGAAGCCTAGCTGGCAGGTTGCAGTTTGCTAGTCAAGCAGCTATGACCAGGCTTTCTTGCCTATGGTTACGCTGCCGTGCAGAACAAAAGGCATCTAGGAAGCTATTGAGCAGTCTTGGTATCGACATTCGGGTTTATTGATTGTTGGTATCCATCAATTCAAGTTGTTAAATTGAGTGTCTTTTTGTATCAACGTTTCAAGTTTTGTTTTTCCAAAGTGCATTGTGTTTGCTTTTGTGTTATTTTCATTTTTGGTCGGGTTATACAGAGAATGGAGTATGTATGTATGTATGTATGTATGATATTTGATTCCTGTTTGACTCAAGTTGAGACGGTCATGTAAGAGAGACAGAGAGCAAGTGTAGTTTTCCAATCTTTCTTGAGGCATAGAGATTGAGGAAGAACCTGCCTATTGATATTGGTTGGTATGATTTTTCATCAAAATGCTTCAATTTTTACAACGGAAGTTTAATTGTTTAAGATGGTGAAAGTCTTCCAAATTTGTAAAATGTTTGTCTTTTAGGCAAAGAACAAAAACGCTTTAATAATCAAAAGAAAATGTCTTTTAATTGTCATGGGCCATAGCTTTGAATTTGGAATTATTTTAGTTTATGGGTTGTGTTGGATCAATCCCATCTGTAAAGATTTTGTTTGATTAAAACTTTATCCTTGAAAAGATATTTATTTTTAATAATGTCTAGAACTATTAATAGTTTTTTTTAATCCATAAATAGAAAGGTAATGTGTTTCAGCGCATTTAAATTCACGTTCTCTGATAATAGTAACAATATCCATATGAATCAACCCCTGAAAAAATTAACATTGATTTTTTATAATTAAATTTAAATATTAGTATTTATTAAATAGAATCCAAGACTAGTCAATCCAACCTAGATTTGAAAATATTATTTTAAGTTGAATTTAATTTATGTCAATCTATTGGATCAAGTAAATGATTTGACCCAATAATTGTAGTTGAAACTTCAAACTCTTATTGCATATATTTTAATTAAACTTAAAATATTTCAAGTACGTTTCAATTCAATCGTTGAAAACTAAATAATAAGCGCTTATTTTTCAAGTTTCTCAATTCATTTTATACAAAAAAGGACAACCATACACAGAATTCAGAAGGGTCATCAAGGCCACCAATCAAATGAAACAAAGTGAAGGAAGCAATTAAGGCCTCAAGGGCCCGAGCTCCGTAGGGGCAAAGTTAGTAATTATGTGATCAAGAGATATAAAGTAAAAAATTTTGAATTAAAATGTCTTAATCTTTAAACTTTTGAAAGGGGTGAAAAATACAAAACTGCTTCAACAAAGCATGTCAAGATCCCTGTTCGCCTCTTTTGGCTACGCCCCTCTTCGAAAGGTGAGTATCCCCACTATGGCAGAAAAAAGATAATCGTTGCTTGAATCAAGCCTCCCTGCCTAGAAAGAAGAAAAAAAGAGACCGCCAGAACTCACGACATGAAACATGACACACTCAGCCATTGAGAATATAAACCTTGATGTGGTGAGTCTCTGAGTAGGTCCTTGCCTTCGGCAGTGGATGCAATAGGATTCTAGCCAAAATCATGTTCCCACTGAAACTTGATAAACCAAAAGTTACTAAGAAATTAGAGAAATTGAGTCACCATGGGACTTAAGAGTGTCATGGCAAAACATCACATGACACCAAAGCACAACCCGGCCCGTGTGCCACACAATTTTTATTATCATGATGGCTTGTCCTCATCGGCTCATCCTATCAGAAAAAATGGGTGGTTTCTAGCATCGAGACAAAGCCAGGGGCAGTATGACGGCTAGTGGCCAGTTGTTGAACAGTAAAAAAAGCCAACCACCATGACAAAAACCAAACCTTAAAGCTAAAGGCTTAAACACAGTTGCTCAGGATCTCTAATCTAAAGATTTAAGTGATCCAGAGACCGAGGTGGAAATTCGGCAAAGTAGAGCGGCGTTTGTGTGCTTGAACTCAAGGACGCCCGTCATAAGTTGAGAAGGGGATAGTGCTCGGCGGACGCAGGTGGTGGATTGAAACGACGATAAAGCTAGGCAAGGAGAGGGTGATTGCAACACATTGGCCATCTGGGATGAGATGCGATGCTGACAGAGACTTAACAACCAGGCAAGGAAGCAAGAGTAGAGCAGAGCAAAGCACAGGAGCAGCTAAAGACTGGTGAAAGGGTTGCTAAGCGCCGTCAAGAGGGAGAAATGAGAGAGAAAAAAGAAGATAATATTTTAAAAGCACATCGATCTCTCGTATGCATTCAAGCTGTATAGGATTTCTTGTAAATTTCATGCACATTTTTGGTTCCTCGAATTGCCTAAACAGATTTTTGGTTGCTTCTTAATTTGACCCCAAAAGTGTCGCTCAGTTTGTTGGAAGAGTGAATTTTGATGTTTAAGCTCTGTAGTAACTGTGATGCATCTGATGAGGTGACTTATTATTCATTACAATTTAGGAAAAAACACTGCTGACATAAGTCCTTAACGTCCTACTGTCTGAGGTGTTATTACAATGCTCTCTTATTTTTACTTTTTATGCTCAGAATCAGAAGCTAAGTTGAGTAACGTTCTAATGATTCTTTTTTTTGGAAGTGACATGCTGAAAAAAATTAATTACACAATAATTCTCTGAATAAGACTGTCACTTGTTTGTACAACAATAGTCTCCTTAAAAATGTTCAAACCCTATCGGTCATTTATGATTGTGTTGTATGACTCAAATAAATACAAAATTCGAAATTATCAAAGAAAAATGGCGAATATGTAAGAATGAATTAATTAATGTCTTGAGTAATTATAATAATTTTGTTATTTAAAAAAAATACTATAATTGGATAGAAGGAAAGAAATACAGTAAGGAAAGTAGTGGGATTGAGGGCGGCAGTAATTAAGAAAATAATAGGTCACAAATAGCAAAGCTGATTGTAAATACACTAAACATCAATTTATGTTTCAAACACTTGGTTGAGCTTACAAAGTGCAGGAAATTTTCATCAAAGTCCTTTTTATTACTAATACAAAGGCTTGTAAAAACTCTTACAACATGTGCGTGCTTCACAACTATTCTGACACAAGTACGACATATGGCTAATAATACTTGAATAGGTGGCGGTATGCGTCTTGGTGGCTTCCATCTTAGTGGATGCTGACAAATTACAAAGTAGGAAAAGGAAACATTAGTTATTAAGCACTATATAACGTTAAGATTGGTAAAAATAATTGATAACTTACTCCTCGCAGTTGGTGTTCTTGGAGATTGGGAAATCAACTTGGACATGGCACTTTGCAGGGAGAGTTGCGGCGTTATCTTCTTTGATAGTGGGGATACGAGCGGCGGCTTGTTTAACACAGTTGCAAGCTGCTTGCCTGTCTGCCGTGGTTACGGCACTAGTCCGGAGTTCCCCTACACCATTACAACACGGAGTCGAAGGAACCCCGCCGTTGGTAAGGTAAGGAACGCAGGCTGCCAATGCATCATCAACTTGTTTGCAAGTTACGGCGGCCTGCCCTTGCTTCACCACGAATAGAAACATGGCTAGCATCACAAAAACTGAGATAACAGCACTCTTCATTATTTTATTTTTGGTTTCTCTAGTAGGAAGATCACTAGGTATTTGTTGAAATGTCTAGGCGAGCTTGAATCTCTCCCTGGAGGGATGATGATGGGGAATAGCAAAGCCCAGATGCATGGCGAATATATAGCAAAGCTGGGGACTATAAGAAACAGGGTATGTGACATTGCATAACAATGGCAGTTACGGAACCTCGGCTTTCAAATGAAAAAAGTAAAGAGGATATGCTTTTTTGCATCATCTCTGCTATTTCGGTTATTCTTTAGCCGCTCTCATCGCATGTTTCCTTCTCTTTTTCCTTTTCTTGTTCACCCAAGGCACCATACGTATCCTTCTCCTTATAACCCTCCGTATTTCAAAATTTAGATTTAAATTTTAAACTATAAAAAATAAAAACCTAGGTATGGATCGCCCAGAAGAGCATAGGCCACACATTATAATTTTACATATGGATGGGCCCAATTTTGAGCATAGTCCACCCATTAGACAATTAATTTAATTAATTTATTATCTTTAAGTGATTGAAAAATGATAATAATAATAGGGTAAAAGTAAAAAAGAAGTCTTCAAATTTTCTTTACAAATCTCACCCTCCTTCGGTCAAATCTTTGCTCCAACTTTTTCTTCTATAATTTTGAATTTTCGAATCAACTACCCATCCATTATTCACACATCATTTTATTGTTGAGATTTCTTAATTCTAACTTTTGATATTTCCAAATTTAGGATTTATTTTTTCTTAATTTTTTTATTTCAATAATTTAACCAATATTTCTAATAAATAAATTATTTTTAATTGGATTAAAAAAAACATATTTGACAATTGCTACAAACTGTTTCATGGGATTTAGACTTTGCTTCACAAAAAAGGTATAACTTTGGAAATATTTTATTACTCTTTTTTCTTTTGTACGTAATTATCAAAATCAGTGAATTTTGGTGGTGATTTATTTATTTATTTATTTATTTATTATATATATTAAGGTCTATTGTAGTTTTTTTTTACCAAAACTTTTAAAAAATACAAAAAAAGTTAAAAGTAAACAAATTTTATAAGTTTGTTTAAAACAGTGAAATCTTAAACCAAAAGTTATTGACCGGTACACATAAGTACAAAATCATGTTTAAGCTACTTGGTATCTCAACAATTTTTAATAAATACTAGAAATTTTATCAAATTTTGGTGCATGTGGAAACTATATTTTATGTTTAAAAATAACAATCAAAAACATGTAATTTGAAATTAATCAATAACTATAACACATGCAACAGGTGCAATATTAGAATAAAAAATTAGATTAAATTGTGAATAAAGTAAATTTTAAACACGTAAATATACGATATTAAGAATATTTAATGCACCACAATCGTTTATCATGGTGTTGTCATCAATCTTGAGTTGATGTCGACTTAACTTGTGATACTTGTAACTCAATCAATAACATGCAAAACATATGAAATTAAAATGGAAAAAATAGCTTGAATTTCTAGTAAAAAATTTTAAATACATAAATACATCATATTGAGAATATTAAATGCACTCCTATTATTTAATATAGAATTTTCATTTTTATATAGCATGCCAAAATATTATTATGTAGGTGAAAGGAAAATTCAATATAAAAAAATTCAACGTTAAGTTGATTTGTGCCACAAGCTCTATCAATGATATTATCAATACTATAATCTTATCTTGTATAAAAAAAAATACTACAATTCTGTCATTAATTTGTGTATACATGTGAAAACTATGTATTTAGAACATAAGGGCGTGCTTCAAAATAACACACAATCTACAATGAAATGTATGGCTTAAAACTGATTAATAATAACACATGCAATATGTACTATTTTAAAATGAAAAATTAGATTAAATTGTGAGTAAAATCAAATTTAAAAACATAAATACATCATATTAAGAATATGAAATGCACTGTAATTGTTTATAATAGCTTTGTCATGAATCTTAATTCGATGTTGAGTGGACTTGTGACACCAACTCAATCAATGAAATTTATCTATATACATGATGTGGGTGAAAGAAAATGTTTTTTTTTTATTTAAAATAGCTAATAATAATTATTAGTGTAGTGATAAAGAACTTGTTTATATATCTATTAAATATGCGTTTGATTCTTTGGTAAATTAATCTTTTATTTTATATTTTTTCACCCACCTACGTCATAATTGTAGTGTATATATATATACATTTCCTAAGATTCCATTAAATATTTACCACAAATCTTAAGAATAGATTAGCCATGGGTTAAAATATTTTCAATGGTTAAGGGGTTTATTTTCTTTTTTAGTCTAACATATAACACATTTTTAATTTTTACAAAGTAACCGATAAAAAATTGAAAAGTGCTGCATACATTTTCTAGAAACAATTTATTAAATTAAAAAAAATTGCATTTGCTTTAAAAAATGTATCACAGGAATATAAATTTTGAAAAAGAAGTTGATTTTAAGAAAAATATGAGGCATATTGTTTAAAAGTTTCTCAGTTATAGCATTTTAAGTTTGAAGTCATGGGGGAGGGGCAACCACTTATAGTTAATGACAACCTTAATGGGTCAGAGTTGCAGTCCAAAACAATAACATGAAAATTGAAGTTGTCATACTAGGAATATTAGTGACATTAATTAGAGATGTTAAGGTAAAAAGTGATCATGATTTCCACGATGAGTTATTATAATAAAATTGTGAAATTCCAAGTCTTTGCTTTGAATATTGAAATAGAATCAACTACTAGAATCTTGTCTTATTTTAATAATATTCCAAATCGCCATCTTTTATTTCTTGTTTTTGTTTTGTTTTAATAAAAACGTGGTGGTTCGTGCAGATGAATAATTTAGTTCAGGGGAAAGATATTTAAAACATGTGACCAAAAAAACCCTCCAACTTCAATGGCGTCGGGGGAACATTCATGGATATGTCTTTCATGTAAAACTAAAACATCAAGATTTTTGTTACTTCTCTTCAGATTGTTAGTTTCCTCCTTATATATAAACCACAACAAATCTTTCTCACCATACTGTAAAAATCACCGACAGATGACCCAAAAGAAAAACAATGAAAAGGTATGTGGAGAATAATATATCAGATTCAGAGCTCAACATGTATCTTGTCGATGGTTTTGACGAATGTCCAGCAACAACAGCTTTCACCGGTGTCGTTCCTGAACCTTTCTATAACAGAAGTTCAAGCTTTAGTGGTGTTTTTCTGAACGAAAGCCGGGGTGATTTGCCCTTAAAGATTGATGATTCCGAGGATATGTTGGTCTATGGTGCTTTGCGTGATGCGGCGAACCCCGGGTGGAGTGGTCCGAGCGAGGTTGATTTGAAGACGGTGGCAGAGGCGGAGGTGGAGGTGGCGGTGCCACAGCAGGAGATGCGTTTTAAAGGAGTGAGAAGAAGGCCATGGGGGACGTACGCTGCGGAGATTAGAGACCCTAAGAGGAAAGGTGGGAGGATTTGGCGGGGACTTACGAGACGCCCGAGGATGCTGCATTGGCTTATGATAAAGCCGCATTCGAAATGCATGGGGCTAAGGCTAAGCTCAATTTTCCTCACTTGATTGGAACTGATTGTAGTTGGGAGCCAATTAGAGTAGGGTCAAGGCGCCGCTCACCGGAACATTCAGCTTGGACGGCGTTATCCGGATCCACCAATTGTCCCGCTAAGCCCAAGAAGAAGAAGAATCGCGAAATTAGCATTCAGGCTGAGGCAAGCTTAGCTGCGGAGATGATTGAAATGAGTCCTTTTATTTAACCAGTGTTAATGTACCCCTGGGATTTCATATATTAAGTTAATCAAATATTACAAAATTCTTTAAATTTTACATTATTAAAATTAAATTAAAAACATTATAAGCTACTCCTATTTCGCTTCCCATGCATACATAAGTCATTTATAGTAATAAAATTAAATTAAAAATATTAATTTTTTATTAATTTAAAGGACAAAAGATTGTGCTAACCATAGATTGTTTTAAGTCATTATGATTTATCTACTATGTTTAAATTTATAGTTTAATATTTATATTTTAATTTGACATAATTTAGTTTATTTGCATAATATCATTCGTTAATTGAAATAGTTGACACACTTATTCTAATTAAAATATTAAAATTAATTTTTTTTGCTTAAAAATACACCTTCTAACCTATCATGCAAAATTTTTTTAAGAAAAATTCATGTCACCGTTTTAGCCAAAATAATTAAAAGGAGATCTATAGGGAAGTTAAATGGAAGCTCAAGGCATCTCAAAGGGTGCGCCAATTTTTGTGGATCTTAAGTTGCAATTGATTGTTGATGAATGATGAGCGATGCAAAAGATCTATTACAGATGAGGATCAAGTTAAGTTAAATTAAAAATATAAAAATTAAACCTCAAATGTAAGCATAATAGAGTGATTGGAACTGCAATTTACCATTGTCTTATAATAATAATAAGAGAAAAAAGAGTTGTCATTAGTTAATCTAAATAATTAATACTTTAATGATTTCAATAAATGACATTGATTTTTAAAAACTACTTATTCCAACTCATCATACCATATATATATAGTTCATGGACAAGTAATAGGACAAAAAGAGAGAGTAAATTTTGACCATTTACCTAAAAAACAATAAGGAAATTAACGGACAAGTGGCAAGAAAAAAAGGCTCTTATGTCACGGGCCGGGGATCATGCCCGTAATTATTGCGCACAGAACGCTCCATAGAGGTTAACTTATTAAATGAGACTTATTTGATCCACATGAACTGGCTCGACTCGTGAAACCCGTGAAGAAGCTCATCTACTTGAAGCATTGGTGGCCCAATAAAACTAGAGCTACCAGGATAAATAGTGTAAATCCTAAAGTGATAAGATTATATACAGTTTAAATCCCTTAAAATTCTTAGTTGTAGATAGACTCTAATCTTGACCTCGATGTAACTCAATCTATATTGTTGGTTCTGAGGGAGCTCAACTATATATAGAAGTCTCCCCCTTCATTTGTAACCACTTCATTCATTCCATTCATAATGTGAATATATTTGATAGGATTTATTCAAACACTTGGCGTGCTATTTTCCTTTTTGACTTTTTTTTTTTTATTTCTTGTTGTTATTTCATTTCAAGTGTGCTTCCGTTATATTTTTTATGCCTCAAAAGATTTTTGTGAAAATTCTCATTTTTTCAAACACGTGATAAATATTTTGGCAGTACCATTTTATTTTTGTTGGGTTGAAAGTAGTTAATTTAATTAAAACATTATATATGGATATGAATTAAAGGTTAAATAATTAATTAGATGCATATTAAAATTATGGAGCATTATAGTTTTGTTATTATTGTGCAATTTTAGAGTTTAGAAATCAGAGAATAAATGAAATTAATATAACTTATTTTTTGTCTTTTATCGTGTAATAAAGTGTAGAGGAAGTAACATGGCAGCCAGGTTCCTTGATTATTAATCCAAATGGACAAAGCAGAGGGAATCAATCAAATTATTTAATCCAAGAATACACCAGCAACTCCAAGTATTCTATATTTTCCCAACTTCGATGATCATTAAAATATAAGTTGTGTACCTATTTCATAACCAAAATAAATAGAACAACGCTGAAGAAAGCACTTGAAAAACGTGATGCAAATCTCACCACTGAGAAACTTCCTATAAAGAAAACCAGGATTAATATTAATAATTTAATACCAAGTCTGAGAGTATATATAATCTAAGAAACCCATCCTTGGATTTCCAATTAAATTCCACCTCTCCCAGTCCCAATTCCAGATCCTCCAACCAACAAACCAAAATATGTACTGTGAAGCTACTTCAGATTTTGACCTCCGCCTCTTGGACTCCATTCGTCGGCATCTTTTGGAAGATGATGATTTTGAAACCCAGTATCCAGCTACATTCTCCGAAAATTTAGCGAATGTTCAACTTCCGATTACTTCGGCTCAGATGGGTTGTTCCAAAACTGATGCTGTTGCAATTAACGTTGATCAATGGATGACCTTTGATCAGTTATTTGATGCAGCGGAGGCTGCCGCTGAGGTCTCATTTCCCAGCTGCGAAATGTCTTCTAAGGTGGACACTCCTCAAACGCCACCGAAGAAGGTGCATTATAAGGGTGTACGGAGGAGGCCATGGGGGACGTACGCAGCAGAGATAAGGGATCCCAAGAAGAACGGTGCCAGAATCTGGCTTGGTACTTATGAGACGCCCGAAGATGCTGCACTGGCTTACGATAGAGCGGCTTTTAAAATGCGTGGCTCAAAAGCCAAGCTGAATTTTCCTCACCTTATTGGTTCCGATCAGGTGCAGCCGGTGAGATTGAGCAATAACAAGCGCCGGTCACCAGAGCCCTGTTCGCCTTCCTCTTCGTCTTCCATGTCGGATGACGGAACTCCCAAGTCAAAACGGAGGATAAGCGAGTTAGGAAGTGATGACATACATCAATTGATGTCAACTGAATTTTGACGAACCGTTAGCCGTTTACGGAAAGTATATATAATCATTTACATTTGAATGCTAATTAATGCCCTTTTTTGAGTAATTCAAAAAGCTATATGAACTAAATACTAGATTTACGAAAAGAAACATAAAGCTGTATATAAGGATTCTTCATGGTGCAGTATGTATGAAGGTCAGAATCAAAAGTTACAATAACTTGAATTTTAAATCTTGGGTAATTCTTTAGCCGCACCACCAGATCAAGTCCTTCCTTCCCAACTCAAAAAGGAATAAACAAAGGTTTCAACACAAGTTCGTATTTCTCAAATTTTAAAGCAACAATCACAAAAGCAGGCAGCATTATCACTGTCTCAAAAGCAGAATCATCTGTCGCTGAAAGGTTGTCAACAAAATCTGGCTGCTCAGCTAAACATTGGGTCCATCGGTTGCATTCTCTATCTTCATGATCTTGGATGTCGTCTCCTGGATTATCCATCAGTAAAAACCAGTCAGTACAGAGGATACAATCTGATCTTTCATTTTCTCCATCCGTTTACTAACTTTTAGAAGTCACAATAACCATAGTGAATTCAAGATAGTATAATAAAAGGTATCAATCAAAATCAGGCCACAGATGGCTTTAAAAACAGAAACCATTGGACGCCGGATATATAGTTAAAGTTCAAAAAGTAGAAAAAGAAATTACCTCTTTGGTCGGCTTCGGTCCTCTTCATAGTCCATCACTCCACCAGGTTCAGAGTAGATATCTTCGAGCCCTCGGAACTCAACTTCAGCCTGCTTACAGTTTGTAACTTCTGCCACAAAGTAAGCCACATCGACCAACATATCTCGATATTGAAAGAGTAAAGTCATGGCAAGCTAATTCTGGGTCCTCTTAAACTCTCTCCTTTGCATCTTAACTAGGAAGGCACAGCTTTAAACTCTCATCTTTTTTTTCTTTTTTCTTTTTTTTTTTGGGTGGGGGGGGGGTGGGGGCAAAAGCTCTAATCTTTTTAGTATATGCATTTTTGCACCCAACCCCCCAATAGAAAAAAAAAGTTTGATATCAGTTGAGTGCATTTAGATCCACAACTACCATGGATGTTGAAAATCTAATAAGTTTAGCTCTCTTTAAACCTAAAAAACACAACAAAGAAACTAACGAAAATACTCTCACCCGCATTTAGCTTATCATACTTTTTAGTCCAATACCAAATTACTGCAAACGAGCAATCGATACAAAAAAGGAAAACTGGATTCAACTGACCTTGACAGATACAGACTTTTTTACTTCTTCCACCCTATCTTCAACCTCCTTTCGATGTTTTTTGTCCAACTCACTCATAGTATCAGCCCATTTTATCTCCTCTTGAATTGAGACCAGTAAATTGTCTGATGTGCCCAACCTAGGTTCAAAGTTCAAATCCATAGACAGATGTTATACATAATATTGATTAATTATTATACATATATAGGCTGATATTTATCAAATTTAACTTTGTATTTCTATCAGGCCTACGGACTAACTAGCTCTAATGAACAAAGGCAAAAGGCAATACAAAACCACATGGTAGCAACTATGACTGCAGCACGGGCACGGCACTTAATGACAAGCTCTATTAGAATCAGAGAAGTTACCAGTTTGATAGTGTTTGTATCATACTCCCAAGTTGTCCTGGCCTCAAATCCCTCCCAGCAGCAAATTGGATCTTCCATAACAAAAATTAGAAAGTTCAATAAGTAAAGAATAATAAATCAAAAGCAAAAACTTTTGGAGGTAAGAACAATAAACTCACCTCAAAACATCTTCTCAGCTGATCCAGCTTTCCTCTTACTATACCCTAACAAAAAGAAAGGAAAAAAAGAATGAAAATCAGCACAGCTTCAGTTTAACTGCACCCCCAGTATAACTTGCTGCCCTTAAAATTCAAGACACCCCACAGGTAAGGCAGGTCCCTTCCTTTCCCCTACTTCCCCAAACCCTTGTGAAAGCAGAATATGGATGCAACAACCAAAGGGAAACTTCAGATAGCAGTAGGGGGAGGATGGTGCCCCCTCCCCTTTTTCCCCTTCTTTCCTAGACCCTTGTGAGAGTGGAGTTTGATCTAAGGTATTGGGCACAACCACCAAAGGGAAGTTCAGATAGCTGTAGATACATGTTTGTAAAGCAAAACATATGAAGGTGATAAAATATCAAGATGCTTCTTTGGCATGCCATGTGTACAATGCAGATCCACCCTCAAAGGTTCAGATCCACACTCAATGTTAACCCTCCCTAAAATCAACCATGAATGCGCAACTGTATGACTCTTTCACATGCCATTTGTTGAATGAAAATCATCCGTTAACAATCAAAAGATCACACCCCAGGGCTTTTCAAGGCTGTTCCAGTAGCTAAAGCAGGTCACAATGGAGTAAATCCTTGGATGAAAAAGGAATAGGAATAGAAAATTACACTGGGAGACTACCCACCGCATACATGCACTCATTGATAAGAAAATCTTCCAGTTCACGGACATTCGTGACATCTAACTCCATCATTAGTTCATCATATGGTAGTACCTGAGGAAGATATTAGAAAAGCTAAATGAACTGGATGAAACCAATATGAAAAACCTATAGAGTAATTGTCATACAAAGGTTCCCCACAAATTATAGATATACCCATTTTAGTTAGAAAGAGGAAAAACATCAATTCAGAAAAGGGTTAAATTTTTTTAAGAGATTCTAAAGAATGTGTTCCATCATGTTACGAAGTCAGTTACGCCAAAGTGGCATATTTGATGAATATCAAAATGACTGTAACCACAACAATGTAACAGACTGGCAATTAGCATATTTAGATGAGTAAACAACTCATAACTCAACTACATACCTTATTTGTCTCAGCTAGTGTAAGGACAGTGAGTTGCTTTAGCTTGAGAACTTGATCAGGGACCAATTGAGGAAGACTGGAACAGTTGCCTAATTAAATAGTTTTAAATGGACAAAGGTGATCACATTATGACGTGAAGAAGAATTATAAGAGCAATCTAGACAGAAATATATCAAGTAGTTTAATCAAGTAAAGGACAAGTTTTGAAGACAAATTTTCAGGTTTAAATTCAAACAATGAAAATGACACATTTAAGATGTTTGTTATTCAATAACAATCTTAACTTACATGGTAGCGATATGTATTTAATGCAAATAATCTTCAAATTTTCTCGAATAGAAAACATATGGTGCAGAAAGGAACAAGTGCATTGAAGGCATTACAAACTTGTCACAAATAATAAAGCACAGGTTTCCAGCTTACTCTTGTAATCACTCCATGTGCCATGGGCAAACAACTGAAGCACCTTGAGGTACACCGAGTTTTCAGTTCCTTCAAGCTGCAGAGGTATTGATTTCGTAAAATTACACATAAACTAAACCATCAAACCAAAAATGAAGCTATGAAGAAAACTAAAACACCATATTATTGACAACAACAACAATTTAATAGCACGTTCAACAACGATATAATTGCTAGGAAAGCATAATTCACATTTGTATAAACACAACATTTAACTTCTTTGACTAGTGATCAACCCACTGGTCAATACTGAAAAGCACAGGAAACCAGTGAAATAATTGCCCGACATAACTTCTAAATTGAACTTTAAAAAGCATATATATCTCAGAAGAGTGAAACCTAATTCCATCCATGGTATTCCTACACAATGTATAAAAAACATTAACCAACGAAGATAAGCAAGTAGTGAAGAGAATAGTGTACAAATATATCCAACTTCTAACCCCAAACACAATAATCAAAATATTTGGATAAATGATTTTCGTATTATCTAAAGAAAGAAGTAAAATAATCAAATTTTATTTTCTTTACTTTTCACTAAATTTTCTCATTTACCAAACAGGGCGATGACATGGCCAGTATTTATCGAACAGTTAATAAGCTATGTGCAGCAAGAAAATAATTCTTGACGGCTTTGATTTCTCAGATTGAAGAAAGAAGGGCAATAAACGAAAATGAGAATGGAATAGGTTCTGACCTCAGCGACAGTGGGCAGGGCAAGAATCTCGGAGAAGGCAAAGAGGGAAGGATGTGACGTCGCTTCGAGGATTACGGAACCAAGGGCGGTTCCCTTCTGAGCCGACGCTTGCTTTACGAAGTTATCAATTAACTCAGCTTGATTTTGCTCGATATCCATCTTCAAAACTTGACCCCTCCGAGACCACACCAGGAGGGGGGGAAAGGGAAAGAGAAGATTTAAACAAAATGATTGAAGAAATATTCTTTGATAACAAAAACTACCGATAGACAAAGAAATGCATTCAGAGATGTATATACAAGTCAATTAAAACTAGGGTTTGGCGTTGGAGAGTGGAGACGGTGAATTAAACGACGGAAAAATTTAGGTATTAAAATAAAATACAGAAAATTTAGGCGATGACAATGGAACTCAATGAGGACCTCCTCAAGACAAAAATACACAGAGTCCAAGTTAAAAAGGAATTTTTGCGATTTGATAGTTCCTGTGACAATGAAAATGAGAGAAATTGCTATAACATTTTAAATTTCATATAGGGTTTTAAGCATGATGTGCAAAATTATAAGAAATTGTAACTAGCATTCTTTTCATTAGACTGCAGCTTTAAAACAATATATTATACGAACGCTTTAGCTATTTTATTATCGTAAAAAGATAAATTTTAGGAAAAAGGTGATGTTTTCACGATCGGCAAATTTGAAATCACGGCATGGCATCACATTCACAGGTGTCTAGCGCCTCCAGGCTTTGCTTTTTGATGATGAAACTATCGAATTTATTAAATTGTTTTTTACAAATATAAAAGGACAAACAACAGCCCAATCCACCTCAGGCTCACAGACCTAAACCCAAACGGCAGAATAGAAAAGCAGAGTCCACCAGGAACAACATTTGTCTTGGTCAAGATGAATAGAGAAGTTCATCCACAAAAATGCATATACTATCATCGGCAAAAGTGTCCGATTATTATAACTTTTTAAATTTTAATACTTTATTTTATTTCAATCAATGTGATTGGTAAATTATCAATTTTCCAAAAAATTGTGCCTGAGCCCGAGCAATGGGTTAATCAAGTCGTAATCTTAGGCTGTCAGCCACTCGTACGTGAGAAAATGGCGCAATAATTCCCAGACTACTACAAATTGTTAAATATCTTTCCCCTAACAAGGACCATCATAAAAACAAGCATAAGCGTCAAACACACGCACAAAAAAAGAGAACTTGCCCGCAAGGAGCAACAATTGTTCAAAAATTCTACTCCCGCATAGCAAAATTTTTAATTTTTATAATTAAAAAAAAAAAGAATTTTTTATATTAACGCATATAAGAATTTTTAACTTCTACCAAAATTTTTAATACTTTTGTTAAAAAAAATTATATTAGTATAAATAAGAAATTTTGATAAATACAAAAATAAAAATTAATATCTTTTTAGAGCGTGCTTCAAGCTTTTAAAATTTCTAATTAATTTTTTAATATATTAGTTATTTGGTTAGATAGTTAAATAGTTACAATTACATCCTTGAGTTTTGAATTTAATTCCTCTTCTTCTCACATTTGTATTTTTTATTTCATCTTACTTCAAACTTTTACGTTTGGTTAACTGGAATAAAATAAAATTGTAATAGTATTTTTGTTCTTGTTTGAATGGAATAAATTTGTAATAGCATAAGGAAAAAAGTTGAAATGACCAGTGTACCCTTTGCAGAACTTTTTTAGGTAGGTGATTCTTGTTATTAAATCTTAATAGGATTATTATTAAATATAATTTAATAAAGATAAGAATAAAAAGTTTAATCATATTTTTATATAATTATTATTAAATATAATTAAATAAAAATAATATATAATTTAATAACATTTTTAATATAATTATTTTTATATTAAAATATTTAAAATATTTTATTTACCACATTTTAAAATAATACACTATTATTAGAATCCATTGCTTCTCTAAGTTATCTTCATTATAGTTGACACACAACAAACACATAGTGCATTTGCATGGTTTATTATGATCTTTAAACCTTCAAATCACAACCACTTGCACTGTACCTGCTAGAACAGGAGGTCAATTTTATGGCACAATATGTTGTTTCATTAGGGAAAAAAAATGAAATTTAACATTACATAGATTGAGGTTTATCAACAAGTGATATGAACAACCTTGAATTTTACATTTCTTCCTCATTACTATCTAAATCAATGAGATAACAAGAAATGCAAAAAACAAGTTTTATGTTACTTACTTTGATTCGTGTAAAGAAGGGGTTTGGTTACAGGGAAATGTGAACAAAAAGGTTTAAAAGAAATCTATAATTAAAATTTATTTTGTGCATCATTGAACTTCACCATCTATGCGTGAGATGTATCACTGTGTTTAGTTGTCATTCGATTACTCAACTACATCATGCAGAAGATACCTCCAATTCAACGTCCTCTTCCTACCAAGTAGAAGTCTGCAATAATTAATGACTTGGATTGTTGGTTAGTTGATTATATTTTCACAATGCTTAATCCCTACAATCTAATATATGTATATAAATCGAATTTCTCATCTTGTTTCCCTAAGTTCCATGTATCCATACTACGATGCCAAATTATGTATATTTTTCAATAATCCAATGCAAAATGCCCTCCTAATTTCTGAAAATACCAAGTTTAAGTGTTATCATATGGCCAAAACATGTAAAATTGAATGGAAGAAATTAGGATACACAAGTCAAGCAACATAAATTCCTTGTTGCAGTGCCAATACAATAAAAACATTAGATAATGAAGAGAATCACGCCTACTCCAATAAATAAATATAAAAATATAACGACTCGAAAGTCAATGGTGTTAGAACATATGGTTTCGGAATCCCGATTTCATAAATTGGGCTCGTAAATATTTTTATTTAATATTTACAGAGTTACGTTAATAGTGAATTAAATTTTGGTCAGGTAATTTTATCAAATTAGTACTTAATTTTAGTACAGAGACTAAATCACATAAATGATAAAAGTGTGAATGCTATTAAATTATAAGGAAAAACATAGCTAAGAGACTTAAAAAGCAATTACACCCATGTTCTTATTGTAGTGGACGGTCATGAGGCAAATTATTAATATATATATAGGTTATAAAGGTTATATTTAATAATATATGTTATAAAATCAATAAAATATAAATATAATAAAACTAAAATAGTGGGAAAACAAAACATCTTTTCTTATTCATTTCACAAAGTTTCGAAACAAAGAAGAAGGGAGAAGTACCAACCGCAAGGGTTTTAATATTTCAAGCTTGGCTAGTTTAATTTTTTTTTTTGTAATTTTTATGTTTTTGGAATTCTGATACCTCGAGTTAGCAGACTCATATCATATTTTTTGGTATTGTTAAAGTTTGAGAATGTTACTACAGTTGAATAGTTGAAGTTTTAGGGATTAATTTGATAGATTTTAAGTTTAGAATCAAAAAATGACTAAATTGTAAAATCAATTGATGATTTGGTGCAATAAGGACCAAATTATAAATAAAATATTAATTTTTTGTGTAGAAATGAGAAATAAGGAGTTAAATTAGGTTTAGACTGAAATTAATATAAATTTTAGGGTTAAATTTGGAAGTTATGTTAATATCGATTTTGAGGACTAAATTGAATAAAATATAAAAGTTTCATAATTTAGCAATTGAATGCGAAAATGGTTGTACATTGATAATTTGATGTGTTTTTTTTAATTTGTATCTAACGTCGACCCGAATTCCTCGAGAAAGAAAGGAAAAAAACAAAGTCATCAACAAATAGCTCAGAGTTTATGGTTTGTGTTTCTATAATTCGAACTACTTGTAAATTGTTGCATTTTGAACTATATATGCATGTTGAGAATATAAGGTAAGTCAATTGGTGATGATGAGATGTATTTGGGTTGTGTCAAAATAATTAATATTCTTGAGGACTAAATTGAATATATGTGAAAGATGCGAATATTTGTATAATTATGAAATTGAATACATATTGATATGTTTGATGTTGTCATATGATTTAACAAATGAATTCATGATATAATTGAGGTAAATTTATATATTGATTGAGTATGAAGTAAGGAACAAAACCCTATTAAATGTTCGAGCTGAGTCGAATATAGATAGCATGCTATAGGATAGAAAGAGTTCAAGGTTATTTCAACTATGAGCCGATGAGACGCTAGGTGTCAATTTGCTTCGGTTTAACCAATGAGACACTAGCTGTCATCTTATTTATAGCATTGGGTACAACTATTTGCTTTGGATTTATCCGATGAGGCACTAGGTGCCAAACTGGTGTGTTGGTTGAATTAGTGTATCCATCCGAGTCCGGGTTGTGTTAATATGGATATAAACGATAAAATGAGTTATTTGATTTTGATATGTCAAAAGAATAAGAAATGGATTTGAATGAGAAATAAAATATGAAAGTGTGGATTGGTTTGTGAACATTGAAATATCATGTTCCATGAAAACATGAGAGTAGAAATTAAAATGAAATGAGCCATTACAAGGAATATGTTATAAAATGAAATTTGAAATTTGATAGTCATATACTAATATCATAGAAATAAATTGGTTTTGAATCTATGAATATGTGAATTGATATTTTGAAATTGTTAAGTTGCATAGCATTTTGGTTTTTAACTCGTACATCTTTATGGTCTATGTTTTGCTTTTATGTTCAGATTATAGAAATATTACTGAGTTATACTTAGTGTACGGTTTTCTTTTCTGTGCACAAATTAGGTACTTATCGGTTTGAGTGTCAACTCAGCATCCAACAGTAATCCCGTACTCAAGTGTTGGTGATGTGTTTCCTTTTGGGTCTTGGCGTTTACCTAATAAGTTTTATGGTTATATGATGTCCATTTTGGGTTATTTGGCATCTTGTGAATCATATGTATATATTTGTGTGTGTGATGGTAAAGATCATGATAATGATTGTAACACCTCTAACCCTTATCCTTCGCCGGAACAAGGTTACAAAGTATTACCGGACTTTTCAGATCAATTATGAACATTGCATATGTAACATCCCCAGATTGGGGTTATGAGGCATTACCAGACTTAATGTGGCCCTGAATTTTTCGGCCCCATATTTTCTAATACACGGATAGTGTTATCGAGCCAAAATTCAGCCCGCTCAGCATCATCATTAACTGTGGCCCTGAATTCTTCGGCCTCGTATTTTATAATTTTATTAACATGGGGCTTATTAAATCTCATCAGATCAATCATCGGAGGTACCACAGGTATCAGAGATGGATTATTCTGGGGTGGGGGTTGTTGAACAGCCGAATTAGTTCGGATATACTGAGTAAACCAATCGTCCATCATTTGATAGAAGGCTTGTTTAGCCCCCCTCATGGCTACTCGAGGTAGGCCGAGAATCAACTGACACTGTCCCTTGCGCGGGAACAGGCGCTATACTTTCAACATCATCTGCTACGGCTCGATCGGGATCCATTTACTATACAAAAACACATTTTCATTAGTCAGAAGTCATCAGACTATCATAGTATAAACTATAGCATGTATAGCTAGACTCGCATGCGCTACGTTAGTCATAGAATCAACTAAACTGCAACTCTGATACCAATAAAATGTAACACCCCTAACTTGTGTCTATCGCCGGATTGGGGTTACGAGGCATTACCAGACTTAATGCCTATTTTTTTTCTAACAAAAAAAAATAACTCATACAAAATGAGATAAACCCAAATATACCAAATTTGCATGCTTAATATTTAAACCAAATACATATACCAATAATTTACTCTTAATTTATATACTTAAGAAATTTACTTCCAATTAACATTATAAAACTAGTTATAATCTAGAACCAAATAAATAAGATCTAGAGTAACATACTCACATCAAAGCACAAATCATACCTTAATAAATTTATTCGAATTCATTTTAAGAATATAGTCATAATATTCAGACAACTAAACATGCCTTAAAGTTATACAGTATATATATATATGTATACATGTTTAAACATGGTTCGATGTTCTTAGATGAATGCGTCATTAACCATTTCATATTACAAACAAACTTATTGCATAAAATAAATGATACAATTTACTATAATTATTAAAAATGATCCGTTCACATTCAATCATAATATAGACATATATTTAATGGTTCCATCTGTAAAATAAAACGAATGTAAATATGATTATATTAAAATTAGATGACCAAACCAATTTATCCTACTTATAACCAAATGCTCACCCAAGCATAGCTAAATTTAATCTACTAAATAATCGAATCAATGTGGTCCAACTATTACCAATTCAAATTGCATTATATGCTTAAAATAAAACCAACCTTACTAACCAAATTATCTATCAAATTCCAATGCATATACAACTTTTCATGAATCTGTTTAAAAACTTATAATTGAATTGACCATTTTTTTATGCACGCACATACTTGCTCATAATTAAATCACTTAATACATACCGTGAAATTATATGCTATAAACAAATATCAAATTTATATCCATCGGCAAACTCATTAATTTAACAACATATTCATATAAACTTTCATTTAAATTCAACTCTCACATTTAAACATACCATCTTCAAATTTCATATCCAAACCACAAATCCAGATCAATACACAAACAAGCATATAAACATTCATTCACCCTAATAGTAAGTAACTCATCATTGACATCTAAAAATACACTTCCATTTATAGTTCATATTATATATTCACTTTACTACTATTCCAACATGTCACATATAACTTCCACACATATGTACTACTATCCATAAAATGCCAAACCTGAGTCAAAATATGTATAAACCACCATTCATCCAAAATCGAACACAACAAGCTAATTAAGCCATTTTCGCATGGCTTAAATATATATACACATTCGAATTTTAAGCAAACTTCAAAGCTAATCTATACATGCCATAATCCCAAAATAATTTTCAATTTATAAGATACCGTAATTATTTGTTAGTGTGGTGAGCTTTACTGACGAATTCCCGAGCTCGTAACAACCTCCAAAAATCTATAAAACAAAGATAAATAAAAATACAAAGTAAGCTAACTTAGCTTAGTAAATCTTTAGCATAACATAAAAATACATATAAATCATATAATTCCTTTGATAATTTTACCGAAGCCGAATAAACATTATACAACAACTACCAAACAATCATTAATCTCAAGACATTTTAATTATAATTATTTAATAATCTTTCAAACTTATACATATCAATCGCATAAGGCCGAATTTACTTAATATATACTTACACACATAAATATCTTTTATTTTATAATTAATCAATGTACTTACCTAGTCATCGAATAAGATATGATATAACACATACCTGGTCATTATACCTTTACAATTCTATTTGATATCACATTGTCATAGAATTCACCAGGCACATATCTTGAAATGATACACCGGCACAAAGCCTGCTAGGCTTAAAACTTGATTTAATACACCGGCATGAAGCCTGCTAGACATAAAATCTGAAATATTTCACCGGCATCAAGCCTGCTAGGCACATAGAGCCTGAATATCTTGGATACGAAGTTGATCTTTCACATAATACATTATAAGAAATTTCTAAATGTTCTTTAAGTTTCGTATAAAACTTTTCAATTATCGTATCTCAACAAAATCGAATTCATACCCAAATCTTCTTAGTAAGCATACTTTCGGCTAACATAAATATATATAATTCACATAATTACATTCAGCATATAAATCTCAAACATATATTCGGCTAAAGAATATATATATAGTTTATAAAATTCATTTCAACTTATAGTACTCAAAACATACCTTGGCTAACACACATATATATATATATATATATATCTCATACTTTTAGTTTTAACTTATAGAATTCAAATATATATATTCGACTATCATAAACCTACAACTCATTCACTTATTTTCAGCTTATAAAACTTATATGTAAATACAATTTTTTTTTTATAAAGTTTATTTGCTAATAGACTTACCTCAGACGATGATAAACCGAAACGAAACGATTAATCGACGACTTTAGTTTTCCCCCGATCCAAGTCCGATTTCTTTAATTCTTGATCTAAACATATTCAAATTGTACTCATTCAAACATAATTTCATTCAATTTAATCCAAAAACACATAAATGGGCAATTTATCATTTTGCCCCTAATATTTTACATTTTTATAATTTAGTCCAACTTGTACAAAACCCAAAATATTCCAAATTAACCACACTATAGCTTGGCTGAATGTTCCCTAGACTCATATAAGTCCATGCATGTCATTTATTTCACATTTTAGTCCATCAATTTAATATTTTTACAATTTAACTCAAAATAATTAAATTCATCAAAAATTCAAAAACAAAACATCATAATCTTTCACATATCTTTAATAGTTCATCATCAACCACTAAAACTACAAGCTATCATCAATGAAAATTCACAAAATAATCATCAAATTCGAAAATTAAGGCATAGGTTTTGTAGTTTTCAAAGCAACGCTCACAAAAACGTAAAAATTATCAAAAACCGAAGCAAAACATACCTCAATTGAAGAAGCACATAGTCGTATCCCTAACTTATTTTTCTTTTATTTATCTATTTCAGCAAGAACAAAGTTTTCATGCATGAATATTTTGTTTTTATTTTATTTAACATAAGTTATTTCATGTTTTACCATTATAACCTTATAAAACAATATATAACTATTATATATTAATGTCAATGCCGTCCACTAATATTAGCTATGACATAATTTCAAAATAAATGCATCATATTATAAAAACAAGTTCAATTAGGCATTCACACATTTAACTATCAAATTTTCATTTTACGCGATTAAGCCATTTTCTTTAATCGGTCATTCAAACGATAAAATTTAAATACGAAAATTTCACACAATCAAATTCACACATTATAAACACACAAAATAATATTAAAATACTTTTTCGACTCAGATTTGTGGTCCCAAAACCACTATGTCTGATTAGGGTCGAAATCGGGCTGTCATAGCATAACATTTAAAATACATATCAAAAACCAATCATAAATCACTCATATTCTCCCTTGTATGAGCCCTCAATGCCCAAAATACGCGTTAAAAGTAAATCGAGACTAAACCGGAAACTTAGAAATTTTTTTCCAAAATTCCAAAATGTTCCTTAGGTGCAGGGGACACGTCCGTGTGGCTCACACGGCCAAGAGACATGCCCGTGTCTTAGGCCATGTGGGCATTCGATGTGAGGCACACGGCTGTGTCCCAGCTCGTGTCCATACTCGTGTAACACTCTGACTTGGATTACACGGCCAAGCTACATGCTAGTGTGCTAGGTCGTGTGAAAATACTTGGGCATTTTGTTTCTCAATTTTAAAGATGCAGGGGACACATAGCCAGACCACACGCCCATGTGCTAGACCATGTGCCGCACACGGCTGAGACACACGCCCATGCCTCTGCTCGTGTGGACGAAAATAGGCCTTTTCAAGGCCATTTTTCTCACCCAATCTTGATTTCAACCTAAACATCTCAAATTTCATACTTATAAGCCACAACAATGCCTTCAAAACAACCAATTCCTAGCTCTAATATTTTCATATTATCACATTTATCCTAACATTCTAATTTACCACATTAGTCAATTCCCTTATATACCTATAAGTCATCCATCAACTAACTGCTCCAAACACATATATCAAACATGATTAAACCATACATATATAAGTTGATTGGGAATTTAAACAAAATGTAATTCTTAAAATTTACACAAACCAATCCAACCCTATACATGCCATATAAACCTTAATATGCGTTGTAAAAACTATCGAAACAAGTTGGATAGTGTGGCTTACTGTGTTAATATGATCTCCCGACCTCACATTAATCTACAAGAACATTAAATAACACAACTAAGCTTAATGAAGCTTAGTAAGTTCGATAGGTTAAACATAAATCTTACCAAACTTAATATAACAAATTAAATAGTAAATTATTTATGCACTCTCCCTTTCAATCACAACAGAAATTGATGAACACACTTCTTTCAAATCAAATTCAATAATAACAATAAATCTTTCAATTTCAATATCATAAGTCATTTACTAAATCTTACCGAATCAGAGAATGGCTTAAGGATATGGGTACATCATTTTTAGAAGCCCGAAAACTGAACAGAAGCACACAAGTGCTAAATAAAAACCCATAATGATTGAACGGAAGCTCATAAGAGCTGAATGGAAACCCATTAGGGTTGAACTGAAACTCATATGAGTTAAACAGAAGCTCGTGAGAGTTAAACGAAAAGTAAACATGAAAGTTCACAACAAATGTTGAACCTCATTTTACTTGGGTAATTTTGCTGTCAATTCTTCCTTTGCTGTCTTTTTGCCACAGAACGATTGTACTCAATCCCGTGTTTCATTTGTTTGGAACACTCAATTCAATTTCATAATTTCCATAATATTTTTCTTTCAACAATAGATATGAATACATACATAATATCATTCATCAATTTAATATATAAATATTAAAGTTTAACCATACGAACTTACCTGGGTTAAATTGTAAGATTTGTAGTAGTTTAGGGACTATAATGCTAATTTCCCCTTTTCACTAGTATCTACGGGCTCATGATCTAAAATATAAAATTACTCATTCATTAGTATATATTTCAGTTTCTATTAACTTCACAATTAATACCCCTCAATTTTTGAAATTACACAATTACCCCAACTTTAACAACTTTTGCAATTTAGCCCCTTATTAATTAGTCTATCAAATGAACTAATTTTTCTCAATTGGCAATTTATCTAAATATTCTAGGCTATCTTATAGCCATTGATACATATAAATTTAATACCAAACCTTAATTTTTTTAATTCTTCACAAATTAGTCCTAAAATCAATATCTAACAAAATTAAATCTCTAAATCCATGTTATTTCATCAAAAATATCTAGTATTTATCAATGGTAACTTTCAAAATTTCCAATAAAATAAAAAAACTAATGAAATAGCTAGTTGGACCTATGTAATACCACCTACCCATATTCGTCGCCGAAATAGGGTATGAGACATTACCAAATTTTACCGAATAAATTTTTCGCAAAATCCCAAAAAAATTTTAATTCAATATAACCCCTTTTACAAGTATCTAATCTTCCGTGCAATTTTAAACCGAGACCAATCCAACACAACCAATCAATTTCAACATATTTTCAAGATAGATTTAACGTATTCATCAGATAACCTCATCACATACCAAAAACAAAATTTGTTAGCCATACCAATGGCTAACCATACATTCATTTCACATTAACATTTACTTTACTAGCTTATACATGTCATTGATTTCCAAAATAAAGTTTCTTTATATACCGAGATCTTGAGGTTGATAGTGTGATACGCCTCTGACTGAATCCGACGTCCGAGCTCTTAACACTACAAAACAGGGGAAAAAGAAACAGGGTAAGCACTTTGTGCTTAGTAAGTTCATGTAACAAGAATTATACTTACCTAATATTTTCAATACAATGCAATAAACATTCATACACCCATTCCATACATTATTCCCCTATCATGCACAAACTCAACATTCAAATTAGTCCAACAATTTCCATGTATCAATAATTTATACCATGATTGATGAGCTCATCAATTCCATGATTTTCATTTCCTTGTTATTTTTCCATATTTATCCCGTTGAACTTCTCAGAATTTCGATGGATTTTCAGGGGTACACCTAAGTGTACAAATCTGGGTTCGTCAATTCATATTCATTTGCGCACATTTCCATTTCAGAGAGCACACTCCCGCGAACCTCATGCTTACAGCGGGATTACCAGTCCAGGCTAAATCCCCTGTAATATAAACTCATAGAGTATTGTCGAGATTACCAGTCTAAGCTAAATCCCCTGCAACGACAATTACTCTAATAAGCTTGGATCTGAATTACCAGTCCACGCTAAATTCAGACCCTAATTCGGATTACCCGTCCGGGCTAAATCCATTTTCCACATATTCTTCGGGAGGGTTATATCAGGATAAGACCACCCGTCCGGGCTAGATCCTTTTTACCGCCAATTCCTTTTCAGAGATCCATCGAATTTCCTTCCATTCAACCGGGATTTCTTCCCCTTTTTATCAAATATATCAATGTTTCATCAATTTTCATACAATGAACATTCAAATCATATTCACATCAATAAAAAACATTTCAGGCAGTTAAGAATATATTTCAACTTACACGAACTTACCTCGATACTTGTTTGTAAACAAAAAAATCTACTAATCCCGAACTTTTTCTTTTCCTTGATCTAGCTTCGTATTTGAATTTTCTGGATCTAAATAAATAAATTTAATCATTAAACTAATACATTTCATGTTCATATGTAACATTCTCTATAATTCCATTATTATTTATAGTGCATTCAAAGCTGTCTCACTGAGTCATAGTCACTAAATTATTTATATCGTGACCTACGGAACTCCAAATTAAGATTCGATAATTTTTCCAGAAACTAGACTCACATATATTCTTACCATAAAATTTTCAGAATTTTTGGTTTAGCCAATAAGTACAGTTTATTCTTTAAATTTTCCCCTGTTTTACTGTTTGACAGTTCCAACCCCTCTTCACTAAAAATTAATTATCTCATTGTACAGAATTCAGATGATGTTTTAGTTTGTTTCTTCTGAAAATAGACTCATTAAGGATTCTAATCATATAAATCATAACTCATAATCATTTTTGTACAATTTTTAATGATTTTCTAAAGTCAGAACAGGGGAACCCAAATTCATTCTGACCTTATCTCATAAAATCTATTATAGCTCATGATTTATAATTCCATTGGTTACACCGTTTATTTTATAAGAAATTAGACTCAATAAGCTTTAATTTCATATTTTATTCATTCTCTAATTCAATTTCTACAATTTTGGTGATTTTTCAAAGTTAATCTACTGCTGCTGTCCAAAACTGTTTTAGTGCATGATGTTAATTACTATTTTTCTCCTAGGCTTTCAATAAATGATAATTTCATCCCTGCTCAATTCACCTCTCAATTGAGCTGATTTTTCTCAATTAACACTTTATTATATCACTTTAAACTATTTTATAACCTTTGGAAATCAGAATTTTAGCACTAGACTTTAATTCCAAACTTTTTTCACAATTAAGTCCTACAAATCAATTTCTATTGAAATTACCTAATAAAATCATCTCATAAATAAATTAAAGCTTCAATTTCATGCTATTTCATCATAAACTTCCAGCACATATTCATAGAAACTTTCAATTTCATTCATAAAATCAAAAACTAATGAACTTAGTAATAGGACCCAGTTGTAAAACTCTTAGAAACACAAAAATTACAAGAAAAAGGCAAGGATTAACTCACTCGGTGAAAAAAATATGAAAAACCAGCTTGAATAAACCCTTAGGACATTTTTGGCTGATGAGAATGCAAAAAAATAAAGAGAATTCTAGATATTCCAATTTGGTCCCATTTTTATGTTAGTAAAATTTGTTATTTTCCCATTTTACCCTCATTCCACTAATTCTCCTGATTTTTTTCAGCTTATGCAGCCCAAAATATCTCCTTTTGGGCTTATTTACAATTTATGTCCCTCCTCATTTAACAATTGAACTATTTAATCCTTCTATTAACTTTTACACCTTTTTCAATTTAGTTCTTTTTACTTAATTGACTACCCAAACATTAAAATTTTCTAACGAAATCTTAATACCATATTACTAACATTTCATAAAAATTTATAAAAATATTTCTGACTCGGATATACTAGATCGAGGTCTCGATACCTTGTTTTTACCTAATTTCTTCAATAATTTCTTTTTTTCTAGCTAACCACTAAATCGGTAAAATTTTTCTATCGATATTTTCATATGATTTTCCTATCATATCAATATTCATGCAAAAATATTAAAATAAATTTCTCTTTAAATCGGATTTGTGGTTACGAAACCACTGTTCCGATAACCTTGAATTTAGGCCATTACAACCTAATTGTAAAATTCTTAAAAACATAAAAATTATAAGAAAAGGGCAAGAATTAAACTAATGAAATAGCTTTCCTATGGCTGTTTTGGCTGAACTTTTGGAGAAGAAAAGTCTAGAAATCCTTAAAATCAAATTTTGGCTATTTAATTTTATTTTATTTCTAATTTTGCCCTTAAATCACATGATTTTATTTTATTTTTCACACTTATGCCGCCTTAGCCATTCGACTTGGCATATTTTTCCTTTTAGTCCTCCCTTATTTACCATTTATGCTATTTAATCACTTTAGAAAATTTTGCACCTTTTTCAATTTAGTCTTTTTTTAATTAATTAGCTATCAAAACGTTAAAATTTTCTAACGAAACTTTAATACTACCTTAATGACACTCCATAAATATTTATAAAAATATTTACAGCTTGATTTATAAAATCGATGTCTCGATACCTCGTTTTCAAAACCACATAATCAAATAAATTCTTATAAAACACAAATTACTAATTCAAATTTGTTTCTAAAATCACATTTAACTCGTAAATAATAAATAATAAAATTTACGAGCTTACTCGTTGGATTTGGTGGTCTCGAACCACTGTTTCCGACACCACTGAAAATAAGGATGTTACAATAATAACTTGTTAAGTATTTGATGAGTATGTTATTTGAGTATAAGTCACTTAGGTGATATACTAGGATATAGGTAGGGAAAGATGATGCTTATGCTATGCCATGTTTAAAATGATTTGTTAATTCTTGCATCTAAGTGATAAGGTTCAATGTTTTGAGGTGTCAATTATGGCATATTGATTAGACAATTAGGTTGATTGTTTAAAGTAATGTTTTTGACATATTAAAAATGAATAGAAAGGTACTTAGTTGATGCTTTTTTATGTTATAATTGTGTTTGTAAGGTACCATTTGAGTTTAGATTTTTTGGCATGAAATGGACATTTTAAAAATGAGATTTTACCATTTCTAAACTTTGGGTATCGATATTTTGGCATTTTGTATCGATACTTGACCATATGAACAGTTTTAAAATAAACAGAATGCCAAAATGATATCGATATTTATATAAGTATCGATACTTTTTCATAAACTACCGATACTAGTTGATAAATATCGATACCTTTAATTTGTAAAAGAAAGAAAATCCTAATTTGGTATCAAATTTTAAAAAGGTATCAATACGATATCGATACCAACTATGAATTTTTTATATTAACTTTAAAACTTGAAATTTTACAATCTAATCTCATTTCATGTCTATATTTTCATGATTAGGTCATTACTAATTCAATTTACTATGTATATATGGTATGTGATTTGGAATGGTTATAAATTTTATTTAAATTTGAAGGTTATTGACGTGGATTGCTTTTGCAAAGAATGTGACATTCCGTTATTCGGATTTGGCGACTGGGTCGAGTAAGGGGGTGTTACAAAAAACCTGCAAAATTAGAAGTTGGAAGGTCAAAACTCGAAAGAACATGCAAAAAATCCTACTCAAATGAGCACTTGAAAATAAGCATATAAATAAATAAATAAATTAGCACTATATCTTTAATAATACACACAAACATGAGAAATCATAGAAGAAATAGTTGACAATACATGGTTTTCACATGGTTTTTTTGAGGAATAAAATTGGGTCTTCAGAATTCTTGGTTCTAATGAGATCCCAGAAAAAAAAATACTTTAATAAAATAATCTTATTTATGCAACGTAAAAAAGACATTATTCAATAATAATAATAAAAATTCTACCTAACTTCACAAGTAAAATCAAAACCAATACAATGCTTAATATATAATTTCTAGTTTAAATCGCACGAAAAAAGATAAATTCATTCGAGTACTTAAGAGATATACTTTACATAGCATAAAACATTTGGGAAAAGTTGTCTACAGAAAACGACCCTTAGTTTAACGTTTTGCCATGATGTTAATCAACAATTACTCCAGGAACAAAATGCATATAACAAATGGCATTAGTTAGCTATATTTCATTAATCTAGTGGTAGACAAGATTAATGATAGCTTAGAACAAGTTATGGTGCATTATAAGATGAAATGAGTATTATCCTATGTGGACTAACCAGTAACTTACATTGTAAGAAATAATGAGCATTACCCTATGTAGATTAACCAGTAACTTAAAAGTTATGATGCAGTACAATATGTAATTAGCATTACATCTTATCATGCATCATAACTTTTTATAAGCTACTGACTAAGACACATATGGTAACGGTCATTACATCTTATAATGCATCATAACTCGTCGTAAGCTACCTCTTAATGAGCATTACCATATTCAGATTAATCAGTGGCTTATTCAAGTTTCACCTCCAATTCCACATAAGCTAGCACTAATCATCTAAGAACATAAAGTACAAAAACCATCCTTATGGTTAAAGTAGATATCGAGTTCAAAAGCTTACCATTGTGCCAGTTCATAAGGACAACCCAGCAAAGAGCAACTCCAACTCCTCTTCTTGTAAAGCAATTATCTGGCATAAACAAGAAGGCAATAAATCATCAAATCCCTCTCCTTCACAAAACTATCAAGTAAGATCTAAACTCAACTTTGTATTTTTCAAGATCACTAAACCAATCAAGCCAACATATTTGATTACTTAAATAGACAATAGTTGAAGAATTTTATTAAGAACACGCATGCGATGAGTAACATAAGAATTAGTCGTAGGAAGCTGATTCAAATTTTTCATTTCTTCATGAACCGTAATGGTCTTCTCTTCGTACCCTATTTGCTTCCACTGAACTCTGGGATTAGTGGCCCCTGCGTCCTCCATAGTTTGATCAATGACACCACCATTTCCCTTTACTTGTTTGAAACTTTCCATGGTGAACAATAACTAAACAAATCAACCCGCCAATAAGTATAAAAAATCAAATTCAGGTTATAACAAATACTTTCAATTCTGAACATGGATTTAACCAGTTGGTTAATGAAAAAGGTCCCGATACCAAAATCTACAATTTCTAACATTATCCCCAGACTACAGTCTTTACAACTAAAAAAAATTCTGTTTTCTTTAAAATTCAAGAAAATTATGGAAAATAATTACTTAATGCGAACTAGATTTCTCAATATTCTTCTGGGTCATTCTTATAACAATGATAACTGAAAATATTTCTTAAAATAAATGGAAAAATGGAACCAATAATACAAACATAGTTGAAATTACAAAACAAATAGGAGTTTTGTGAAAAAAAAGTCAAAAGCCCCTTATCAGATTTGAACCGATGACTTATGCCTTACCATGGCGTTACTCTACCACTGAGTTAAAAGGGCAGTTCGATTCAATTACTGAATGAATCTATAACAGCTCGATTTTGGGCCTAATCAGAATAGTAGTTTCGGGACCCCAAATCTGAAGTAAGAAAACTTATTTAATTATATTTTTATGGTCTACAATTTCACGGAATGATTTCGTGAAAATCTCGTTTGAAAATTTTGACGTTTGGGCACTCAATTTAGTCAAAATGACTAAATCGCGTAAAGTGCTAAAGTTATGTTTTATTAGCTAAATGTGTTAATTAGCTATAAAACTTAAAAGTTGATGTCCTTATTGAGTAATTAGACCATTAAAAGAGAAAGTGGATGCACATGGAGTGTAATTATGATGTTGGATGGGTTAGGTTGGTATTAGGTTATTATATGATAAAATAAACAAAAAGGCTTAAAAATATCATTTTTATTTCTTTGCTCATCTTCTTCCACCGTTTTTCACCAAGAGAATAGCCATTGGAGAACTCAAATTTTCAGAAAACTTAAACCCTTGCACGTAAGTGAAATTTATGTTTGTTTTTGTTGATTTATATGTTTTTGGAACCCTTGAAACTTAAGCTAGCTAAATAGGGGACTAATTTGCAAGATGATTGAAAGGTTAGGGTTTTGGGCCATGAAAGCATGATAGTTGATTGTGAAATTTAATGGAGGAAAATGAAACCTTGTTGTGTGTTGAACATTTCTTGTTAAGTGATTTTTGTTGTAAAATGCTATTAGGGTTTAATTTGAAAAGTATGAAGATTTTGAGTTATATGAGTGAAATTGGGGATTATATGGGCTGCTATAAGCACCTAAATAATTCAGTTAGTCTTTGATGTGGATGAAATTCCATAAATTTTGTTTTACGAGCCTAGGGACTAATTTGTAAATATGTAAAAGTTTAGGGGTAAAACTATAATTTTACAAAAGTATGAATTGTGGATTTATTTGAATAATGTGACTTATAATTAGGCTAAATATGATATTATAGATCAAAGAAAATAAGGTTCGGACCTAGAATGGGGGGAAAAATGAGAATTGATGGTTATGTCCCTTTTTGCCCTTTTGGTGTCGAGGTAAGTTTGTATGTAAATAATATATCGTTTTTACTCATGTTATAATATTTTGTTATATTACATGAGATGTGGTTGTATATTGAATGATTATTTGATGTAAATTATGAATTGAGATTGACTATGGATGAAATTGACAAAGTGAGAATAAGTGAGAAATTTCCTGGTTGAACTTTCGGAATAGAAAAGGATACGAAGGACGTTATGAGAACTTATGTGTAGTACTATGTGTAGGCTACTATGAGTATAAGATAGTTATGGTCACATATGTAGTACTAAGTGCAAGCTATTATGTGTACCGGATAGCTTTGGTCACATGTGTAGTACTATGTGCAGGCTACTACATGTACCAGATGGTATTGGTCACATGTGTAGTACTAAGTGTAGGCTACTATGTGTACCGGATAGCATTGATCATAAGGGTGGTGCTATGTGCGGAACCACCTTGTATCTGTTATCATTCCAAAGTGTTCATTGGGAAAATCGACTAAGTGAAATTATGTGTGACTATGTGGTGATAAGTGCAGGTATATGTATGTGTATACTCGAGCAATGTGTTCAGTATGTGATCGAAATGTGGTAAAGTTGAAAAGGAGTAAGTGGAGTGATAAAGTCTTGTATCATGCATGCAAGTTGAATTATGTTATTGAATGTTGAGCATTTTGTTATGATGTTTCATGAAAGAGTGAAATTTGAAATAAAACAGTTTTGGACAGTAGCAGTTGTGTGAATTTGAAAAATCACTAAAAATGGTAGAAATTTAATTAGAGGTTTAATAAGATATGAAATAAAAGCTTATTGAGTCTATTTTCATATAAAAGAAACAGTATAAGCAAAAAAAAATTCATATTATGATATATTTGAATTTTAGTGAGACAGCGTCAGAATGATTTTGGAATCCCCTGTCCTAATTTTGAAAAATTATTAAAAATTGTATAAAAATAATTATAGGTTAGAATTTATATGTTTAAAATCCTGAATGAGTCTATTTTTAAGAAAAACAAACGAGAATATCATCTAAATTCTGTACAAGAAGATAATTAATTTTTAGTGTAGAAAGGTCAAAACTGTCGGACAGCAGAACATGGGCGACTTTAAAGAATAAATGTACTTATTGGCTAAACCAAAACAATCTGAAAATTTTATGGTAAGAAGATATATGAGTCTAGTTTTAGGGAAAATTTGCAGAACTTAATTTGGAGTTCTGTAACTCAAGATATAAATAATTTAGTGAGCGAGTAGATAGTTAGATACAAACTTGAGTAAATATTGGAACTATGTGCTTTTATGATTGTATTATTTTGAGAACATATTGTGAAGACCGATAAAAGCATATTAATAAATTGTTTATTATTTATATATTAACTTACTAAGCTTTATAGCTTACTCTTTTTCCTTTCTCTCATCTTATATGTTTATACAGCTAGTTCGGGTTGGAGATCGCCGAAGATGTTATCACACTATCAAATTATCATTTGGGTATAAGTGAACGTAAGTGTTTTAAGTTTATGGCATGTATGGTGACTTTGTCTTTTAAATTTTTGTGTCATTGTTAATGAGGCCAAATGTGTTGGCCTAATATAGTTTATGGTTCAATTGGTATACAACTATGAATGATTGCTTATGTTGATTATAAGCTTATGGATGTGATAATGTCTTGTGTGAATGTGAAGCTCATATTTTTTTTAATGATCTAAATAGGATGATTAAGTAAGACAAATGATGATATGAGGATGATATGTTATTAACTTATTTATAGTCATTTGCTTGCCTAAGTATGCTATGTGTGACCACACGGCCTACCCACATGGGCGTGTCCAAAACCACACGGGCGTGTGGCCCTGATTCATGATGAAATTTACTAAGTTTCCCAAAAGACCCCAAAGTTATCGGTTTAGTCCCGAACTACTCCTAATGTATGTTTTGGGCCTCATGGGCCGTGTAAGGGACGATATGATTGTTTTTGAATGGTTTTAATGTAGATTAATTCACATGACTCGGAATAGTATGATTTCTTGTGTTGAAGTCTGATAACGCCTCGAACCCTGTTCCGGCGTTAAATACATGTAAGGTGTGTTACAGAATCAGTAGATGGATAAGATCTGTTTATATATATGTATATGAAGTAGACTCATAGTGGTTAGTAGCTCTCAGGAATGAAAATTCTAATTTACTTAACGTGTAGAGGGTAAAATGGTTTTATTGATATTGGGTTTGATAAATATCAATGCAATGAATTGTTTCAAGGCCAATCATAATTGGCTTATCAGAATAGAACGAAATTCATTTATTTGATTAATACATGTACCTTAACAATTCGACATAGATCCAATATATTTTATCGAAACATGTGATGAAGGGATTTGCTTTGTCCACCGAACCAATTTTTTAGAAAAAAAACTCACACACATAATTTTTGATAACTTCTTGCTGCCTCTTCCAAAAATTTCTGATTTACTTTTTGTTAATTTACCGGCTTAATGTGAGATAGAAAAATGCCTGTCTCGTTGTAATAATGAGTGAATCAATGAATGAAAATGGAAAAAATGAAGGTTAACTCCCTTTTTTTATGTTTATGTTAAACCAATCATTGATCTTATACTTTGTATTATTAATATAATCTAGTTTCTTTTTATAATATCTATTTATTTCTAATAAATATTTATATAATAGATTGAGGAAGAAAAAATGGGAACTTACAGAGGTTCTCGTAAATGAAATGAGGCAACTTTGGGGAGGTAGGGAGAATTATTCTGTGAAGGTGAACGAGTCGGAGATGAATCGATGGTTCTCAACGACGGAATCGAGAGAGGCACCACTATTACGTTCGTTGTTACGACAGAATCGACGGGTGAACAAATACAGAGTAAAATTGTTTGGGACAAAATTTTATTATGTCTGTTGTTAAATAGGCTATTTTTAGACCCTTCATCGAATGATGACTCGGTAAATCAAAAGAATAAGAAAGGAATAAACATTCATCGAATGAAGAGAACAGTGAATCAAACTATAGCTTCACTGTTCATCCAAGAATAATGAAGGAATGACTATTCCATTCCCCTCAACTAAACGTGCATTAATTTTTTTAACATATTAGTTCTTTCACTAAATGGTTAGATAGTTGTAATTATATCATTGAGTCTCGAGTTCGATTCCTCTACCACTTACATTTGTATTTTTTTATTTCATGCTGCTTCAAGCTTCTTTTTTTTAATTGACATTTTTAACATATTAGCTTATTCTGTTAGATGGTTAGATAATTGCGATTACATCCTTGAGTATGATGTTCCATTATTTTTATAAGCATATTAATGTATTTTTTTTATTTCATATTGTTTCAAGCTTTTTTAATTTTAATTATTTTTATAAGCATGTTATTATTTTTCTTTCAATTAATGATATTTGTAATAATTATTAGATTTTATAAAAAAGAGTTAAAAATAAAAAATACATTAATTAAAAATAAAAAAATAAAAAATAATCAAAACATTAATTAAAAATAAAAGACTTGACAGAGTATGAAATAAAAAATACATTAATATGCTTATAAAAATAATGGAACCTCATACTCAATGATTTAATCGCAATTATTTAACCATCTAACGAAATAAGCTAGTATGTTAAAAATATTAATTAAAAAAAAGCTTGATGTTATTTATATTAAAAAGTATTTATATTAAAAACATTACCATAAATATAAAATATTTTACTATATTAAAAAATATAATAAATATTTTTTATATTATATATTTATATAAATTACTAACCAAATCCTGTCATTTTTATGACGAACCTTCGAGTTTAGACGAATAAGCCAACCCATAAATAAGTTTACCTTCACCTCACCAAAAAAACAAGAGCTTAGATAGATAGAAGGTGCTATTAAGGATACTCAACTAAAATGCATGTATAATAATAATTTATTAAAATTTATTAAAAATATATTTAAATTAAATAATAAAATATAAATTACATGTATGTAAAATTATATTTATATTTGTGTTAAAATTATAATAAAATACATTATTTTTATGTTATATTTATATTAATAATAATATGTACTAAAATTATTTTACATTGAATAACTATTATGATAAAAATCTTAAATTATATGTAGTGGTTAACATTAAAAGAAAAGATGAAATGGGGGTACAATGGGAAGAATTAGTTGTATATAGATTTGTTCATGGATAGGCTTAAAAAGTAAAAAGATTTGAACAAAAATATAGATCCAAAAAATAAGTTTGGGCAAAAGAAAGACTCGTTTAGGAAACGAGCTGGCCTCGGGTAAGGTTGTTTTGACCTGACCCTAGCCTAAATTTGTAAAAAGAAAAGATATATTGTTTTCTTACTATTTTCTCACTGTTTTATTACTATTTCAATATTATGTTGCTACTATTTTATTATTATCGTTTGGTTATTATATAACTTTTATTTTATTGTTAAGTTGTACCTATGTAAGTATTATTTAAATATAAATTTTTAAAATTTATGTTAAATTATTGAGAAATAATTATTGTAATGTTTTTAGTATTTTTAATGTATTATATATATTTTAAACATTATATAAAAAATAATATAAAAAAATTAGTGTAGCAGACCGAGCCAAGCCAAACTTAAATAAAATTTAAAATCTATTTTTCGAGCTAGTCCGGATGTCAATTCAAACTTTACTCGAAGTGAGCCATGGAGAGGTCTAGACGCATACAAAGGGGCATTAATATGAGCGGTAGGGAATTGTGGCATCAAAATTAAATAGGTGATTTGAGTTCTCTAATTAGTCTCTCAAAACCTCCTGATTAGAGCTTTTTGTCGCATGTGATATCACCTACAACTACCATCATAATCTTCTTGAATGTTTTATAAAAAAAGAAAAACATACCTACTTTTCAAACGGTAAATTTTTATATGATTGAATAATTATAATATTGTAATAAAAAAATTGCTGGTAAAATAATATTTTATATAGAAAATAAATAAAAGATTGGGCCCACAATCAGAATGTGGGTCTAGGGAGCTGGCATCAACATGTCCAGGAAACCAAAAACCAAGGAGAAAAAGAAGAAGAATAAATGATACCCAAACTAGAGAAATGCAGTTCCTTTTGGGTCCACATATGTTGGCCTATTGGGAAGAGAAGAGTTGCATCATTTTCTTTGGATTGCCGCCTACCATTTTTACTCTCTTATCTGAGCTGGACCAATCTAACACCATTTAAAGCTGTTCAACTAACTGTTTATGATTTTTGAAATGTGTTTAAACATAAGGTGTTTAGATTTTTCAGGTACTGTAAATGTAATTATTATTGCTTTTTGCTGGTACGGGTGGCAACCTTATGGAGAATCAGATGCCCAAGAATTGAGCATAAGAACCGAGTGGCATCTTCCTTCGCTAGTTAGATTGGAAAGGGAAGGCCTTTTTAAGCTTTCATCACCCAATAAAGGTTCTTTCACACCCTTAAATTTTCATTATTTCGTCTTAAATCTGTTCCAAAAGGGAAAGAGAAAAGAGGAGGGAAAGTTACACCACCTCCCACTGCTTTTTTCTTCTAAAGTATCATTCATATTGGAATATCTAAGTAACGTGAATACGTGATTCTGCCTTTCTAATATGCCTGGCAGTGTGCTTTGCTTTGCGTTTCTCTATGGGTAGATGTAGATCCCTTCTGCCTAATAAAAAAGAAGATTAATTTAGTTCCTACAGGTGCAGAGATTTAACCCTAGCTGCCTTATATGAGTTTTGATTTTATTTTAATCTCAATTTACAGTTTATGTCTATTTACTTAATTTAAGGTCCATCCGTCTATGCCTTTCGTCTGTGAAGCACAATGTCAAAACAAAAAGCAGCCTTCTGCTACACTAAGTTATTTAATAAATATTTAAAAAGCCAACCAATAATTTTTAAACATAAATTAAAATATTCACTCTAAAGTCTAAACTGTCATCAGTAAAGCTCCAGACTGTGAGAAAAAAAAGTATTTTAAAAAAATAATCGAAAAGGAAAAAAGAAAAATTGAACATGGAATGGAAGTTCCCCGCGACACACACCGAGAACAGTTGAAATAGTCCATTAGCCATTTTGCCTTGCCTTACACTTCATTCTTCTCTTGCTCTCTTTCTCAAGTACTACAATCTAGTAAGCAATAATTGGGCGCCACCGTTACAGCAGTACGCTCCACTGCTTTGAGCTTCTTTTTTCTTTTTAGATTTTACTGTTTTTCCTTTTTTTTTCGGTTTGGGTAATTAGTGTGGTGGGATGGGCTGTACGGCGTCGAAGCTAGACAATGAAGACAAGGTAAGGAGATGCAAAGACAGGCGCCGCCTGATGAAGGAGGCCGTTCACGCTCGGCATCAATTAGCCGCCGCTCACGCCGATTACTGCCGTTCTCTCCGTGTTGCTGGCGCTGCTCTCTCCACCTTCGCAGCTGGTGAACCCCTTTCCGTCTCTGACGAAACCACTGCCGTCCTCCTCCACCCCGCCACCCCATCTCCACCAACTGCTAATCTGATCCCTCCACGTGCCCCTCCATCTCCCTCCCCTCCTCCTCCTCCGCCTCCTCCTTTATCTCCTTCCCCTTCCCCTTCTCCGACAATTGCTAGCTCCAAACTCCCTCACATACTCTCGGCTTCAAGCCTCCCATCTCCTACATCCAATCGTCGTCGGCCACGTAAATTACCCCCGAAACTCCCGCACATTTTGTCCGAATCAAGTCCTTGTTCTTCTCCTCAAAGCTCAAAATCCGGTTTCTCCAACAGCTTTTTCCCAGCGGCTTATCAAAATAATTCCACTTACTCAACCACTCCTTCTCAGGATTCTTCCGTTTGGAACTGGGAAAACTTTTACCCTCCATCTCCACCGGACTCCGAATTCTTTGAACAAAAATTACAACAACAGCAGCGAATGCGACAACTACCTCATTGGCAGCATCATTTGGGTTCAAACAACCCCGAATATACGGAAGATACCGAGACGGAAAAATCAGAATACGATTTCTTCCGTCCACAAAACCTGAATCACCGTTACGATTCCAATTCCGTTAACTCCAAGCGTAATTTTGACGAGGAAACGGAAAGGGAAGAAGTGCAATGCAGTGAATGGGGAGACCACGATCGTTACACTACAACCAGTTCATCGGATGAAGACGAGGAGGAAGATGATGACGTCGCATCCAGATCCGAGATTGGGGATCGCTCCAATTTCGGTTCTTCGATGACAGGGGAGTCTGAGAAGTTCCATCATCCTCATCATCAGACTCCTCCGTCGGTACAGCCGCGGATTTATGGGGCCGTCGCGGGGACTAAAATGGACAATAAATCGGAGGATGCGGGATCGTCGGCGGGGAGTTATAAAACGGGTGCTATGATGGAGATGAAGATGGTAGTTAGACATAGGGATTTGAAAAAGATTGTCGATGCGATCAAAGAGAATTTCGATAAAGCTGCCGCCGCCGGAGATCAGGTCTCGGAGATGCTCGAGATCAGTAGAGCTCAGCTTGATAAAAATTTCAGGCAATTGAAAAGTAAGTCCCAGATGTGGAGAATTTTATTTTAAGCCAATTTAAACTGAAATTGATTAAATGATTTAATCCCATTTACTTTCTGTTATTCTTTTTAATTTGTTTTCCATTTACAGAGACTGTGTATCATTCAAGTAGCATGTTCAGTAACTTGAACTCCAGCTGGACTTCAAAACCGCCGTTGGCGGTGAAATATCGGCTCGACGCGACCGCGCTCAATGAATCGGGCGGTTCAAAGAGCCTTTGTTCTACTTTAGACCGGCTCTTGGCTTGGGAGAAGAAGCTCTACGACGAAGTCAAGGTAAAAGGGTTCTTTTAGTTTTTCATATATTTATTGTTTTTAAAAAAGATTTAGCTTTTTTCTGATAAATATTTGATGCTCGGTAGCGTAAATCCACGGCAGTTTTAGGTTGTTGAAATGGTGATGTGCTTTTTCCATTTGGGGCACTGTCGTCAAAATGGATAGTTGTCGTAGTGTTAATCTTTTTTAATTCTTTTATTCTACTTCAATCACCCTTGTTTTGTTTGCTGTTCAGTATCATAAGTAGTATAACAGAGTTGCAATGACTAAAATACCCTCGACATGCTTAGATTAATGGCATGAATTCCGTGTCCAACTAACTGATCTTGTAGGCTTAATATTAATTTAGCTTCTATTACCCGTGCTTCTTCTAGATTCCCAATTTTGCCTTTGGTAATGTAGTGGGAGATTTCATGTCTGGGGAATGTTTTCTTTTTACATCAGTGAATGAACTTTAGTTTCTTACCTCCCACCTACTTAAATTGTTGCTGGTTGGTAGAGAATGTGAAGGTGTTTGCCTTTATGCTTGAATTGTAAGTTTGTTGAATTGGTTGGACATGTTGATTCTGGTGCATATTATCTGTGGATAAGAAAATAGTAAGAAACATGTGGTGCAAAGATAATTTGATAATTCACCTGGTTGGTTTGAGATGCGGGCTGATGTATAGGCAATGCATGTTCAACAATTTCAGGCTAGAGAAGGAGTAAAGATTGAGCATGAGAAAAAATTGTCGACGTTGCAAAGTCAAGAATACAAGGGGGAGGACGAAACCAAAATAGACAAAACCAAGGCATCAATAACACGGCTGCAGTCGCTAATTATTGTCACATCCCAGGCTGTCTCTACCACCTCTACTGCCATTATTGGGCTTAGAGACAGTGATCTTGTTCCACAGCTTATTGAAATATGTCATGGGTAAGTATCCTTTTCTTACTCTCTGTTTTGTCTTTATATTGATAAGAAATTCTTTTGAAACATTAATGATGCAATGCAACTATCTGGATCCATAGACTATTAAATATTCTATGTATTCTCTTGGATAATTATATGAATCATGAAATACTGATCCAAGTCCAATGTTAGCAGTAGAGTAAAATATTGTAGAGGTGAATTTCTTTTCAATCTCAGTGGCTTGAGTGCTTCATGAGGGGAATAGAATCTCAAAATGGTTTTATCTCATGTGAAACATGCAGTGTGGATTTTAGCTGCTTGCAGGGTAGGTGAACCATAATGGTTCATTGCTCTGCTATGCCATTTGATCATCCCCACTCCGAGCACATGTGCCTTGTGGTCTTGGCTCTTTTAATCGGGTGGCCCCAGTTCCACTTGACAGTGTTTCTTCTTCTATAGACCTTTTCAGCCAAGAACAAGTAGGGGATGGGGATTAGGTGCATTGGAGTTAACTAACATATGACCCACCATAATCTAATTTGACGGGTTGTTGAAACTTGAAATTGCTGAACTGGTCAAAGCCCTTATATTATCAGCATCTGTAGCGTACCATCAGTTGTTAGATTAAGCATGCTGACTTCAAATGGGTCATAATTCCTGGGTTATCGGCTGTTTGAGCTCCTTATTATTTTATTTTGGTGCTTATACTACAAAATTTGCCAGTGGTTTTTGGAAACTTGCGTCTCTATACAACCACTCTACGAGAAGAGAAAGATAACTTGACACACGTGAAAGTTGAACAGAATAATAATTCAACAGGCAGATTTATTTAGATGAAAACCTTATTCTGAATTACCTTTTCTTTTAGTTGTTTAGATTTATTATATTAGGATGGAGTAACTTTTGTTGTCCATTTATAGAAATTTAGAATATTGTAAAATGTTGGTGCTAAATTAATTTCAACTTGAATATTATCTTTACGAATCAAATGAATTTGAATGCAGCTTCAGGTATATGTGGGGGTCGATGCATCAATATCATGAAGTTCAGAATAATATTGTGCAGCAAGTCTTTGGTCTTATAAACAGATCGGGAAAAGGTGATTCAACTTCTGAACTGCATCGGCAGGCAACGCGTGATCTTGAGTCAGCTGTCTCTGCCTGGCACTCTAGTTTTTGCCGTTTAATGAAATTTCAACGGGATTTTATCCACTCCATCCATGGCTGGTTCAAGCTCACCCTTCGTCCTGTCAGCAATGACAATGTTGACGGCAATGGCAAAACAGATCTCTCTGATGTATACGCTTTTTGTGATGAGTGGAAGCTTGCTCTCGAACGTGTCCCTGACACAGTAGCTTCTGAAGCTATCAAAAGTTTCATTAATGTTGTCCATGTGATATCTGTTAAACAAACTGAAGAGCTTAAGATTAAGAAGCGAACCGAAACTGCATCAAAGGAGCTTGAGAAAAAGGCATCGTCTCTCCGGAACATAGAGAGGAAGTTCTACCACTCGTACTCAATGGTTGGTATTGGACTTCCTGATTCTGGGGCTGATCATGGGCAGGTTCTAGATGCTCGGGATCCCCTTGCTGAGAAAAAATCGGAGCTTGCAGGCTGTCAAAGGCGAGTGGAAGATGAGATGTTGAGGCATGCCAAAGCAGTAGAGGTGACGAGAGCAATGACACTGAATAATATTCAAACCGGCTTGCCGGGGGTTTTTCAAGCATTGACCAGCTTTTCTGCCTTGTTTACCGAGGCACTTGACTCCGTATGCTCCCGTTCCTATCGTATCAAATGGATGAATACGTTTGTTTTTCTTTCTGCACTTGAAGAATTTTTGCAGTTGAAATTTATAAGAGTTGGGAGGGGTTTTTTCTTGGCTGTTTATTATTATTTTGTACGGGGAATGTGTAAATTACATGGGGAGGTCTTTTTGTGGTTTTTCTCATCTTCAATTTGTCAAGTAAAGGCAAGTGTTTGTACAGGAAATTGCCTCTGAATATTCATTCTTGTATGAATAGGGAAAAAAAAAGGTTGCAATTTCAGCAGACGAATAAATACACAAATTCTGCCTCTCTTTTATTATTATTATTATTATTCTTGTTTTTCCATTTCTATGCAACTAGTGCACACTCTTCTTTATTTTTATAAAAATAAAACAAAATAAAATTAAAAATTCCAAAATAAAATACCCAATGTTCCAAAATAGAACAAATTTTAAAAGAGAGGAAATTCATTGTTTTCCAAATCCATTTCAACATTTCTCATCAAATTTATTCATCTCAAAATAATTTTTTGAGAAAAAAAATAAAAACAAAATGTGTCGGGTGTCAATCTAGTCAAGTATTAGGGTGGGTTTGGATGGGCGATTGGGTGCTGTGCGGTGCGTTTAGTTTACTTTTTGTCTCACGCTACAGTGTTACTGCAGTATCTAATCTCACCGTCACCGCTGTTTTTACACTAACCGCAAGTAAACGCATCGCCCATCCAAACTCACCCTTAGTCGGTCTTAGTTTATTATAGTGGTCAAATCAAATAATGTAAGAAATTAAATTTGTATAAGAAAATCGATTTGGGATATTTCGATTTTCAAATCCTTATACACTTTTAAAATTTAAAATTAGATCCATATACTTTATATAAAATTTAAATTTTAAAAATTATTTTTCATATTTTAAATGAAAATAAAAAATTATGAAAAAAGAACTCATTAAAAATTTAAAAACAAAAAGTTAAAATGTTTTTAAGATATAATAAAATTTCAAAATTCAATGTTATCTAAATCAGATTGGACCAACTAGTCAGACTGAGAACCGGTTGGGGTATTGGTTTGATGAGAGGTAAAAAATCAGTTGACTCGTGAACTAGCACAAACTGATTTAACCAACTGATTTAATCGAGCTAAAAAAATTAGTTGAATCAAATTTGAACTGGTCTAACCAATTGGTTCCTAGAGCACCAGACGATTCAAAGCAAATAAATTATAAAAAGTCAAAAATAAAAATTATAGAAATCAGTTCATCTACCAATTCAATTGATTTTTTAATTTAGATTAACCATTTCGTACCAGCTTGTGGGTGATTCAATTTTTTACCTCTTATCGAACCCATATCCCCATCTGGTTTTTTATCCAATCAATTCGATCCGGTTTAAATAACATTGAACTTATTAATTTTTTATAATTAATTTTTTTTTGAATTTTAAAGAGTTTTTATTTGTTCATATTTTTTAAAATTTTTATGTTTTTATCTCTCATCGAATCAATACCCCAACCAATTTCGATTCAACTAGTTGGTCTGGTCTAATTTAGATAAAATTGAATTTTACATATTTTATATTTTAAAAATAATTTTTATTTTTTAAAATTTTAATGAGTTTTTTTCATCATTTTTTATTTTTAAAACATTATAATTTTTTAATTTTTATGTAAAATATGAAAAATTAATTTTTAAAATTTTGAATATTATTTAAAATATGGGAACTAAATTTTAAATTTTAAAAAAATATATAGACATAAACATCGAGCTACATCAAACAAAATTCTTTACACAGATTTGACCTTTTGTATTATTTGATTTGACCCAGATAGTGGATTAACATTAAATGATACCCGATTTGATTTGTTGACTTAATTGGCACATGTCACACTTTGTTTTTATTTTCTTCCTTAAAAAAATTCTTTGGAGATCAGTGAATTTGTTGGGAAACGTTGAAATTAATTTTAAAAAATTAATTCTTCTCTTTGATTTAATTTTTTATTTTGGAACATTTTGTGAGGAGTGTTTTATTTTGATTTTTTTAAAAGTTTTTTTTTAATTTTATTTTGATAAATGAAACTCCGCAACCTACCTTTTAATTGTATAGTTTACGTTTTGTTTACTGATTTAGTGTCTGTTCTTCATTGCTTAAGAAAAAAGCACTTTTGACTCTAAGCTGTTTTTGACTGAAATTTTTAACTTTTCAGCTTCTGAAAAAGAGACTCTCAAAAGTGCTTTTGGTGTTTAATTACTTTCATCCCTCTAATAATACAGTACTTTTTTTGTACTTAATTACAAATGTGTTAAAATCATTAATTAAAAATAAAAAAAATATTTTTTAAAATACTAATTACAAATATTTAATGGTTATATTTAAATATTTAAAATATAGTTTATATATTCTAATTAAATTTTACAAATAATTAATATTTATTGCTTAAAAATATTTAAAATTTATATTTTATATATTAAAATATTAACAAGTTATAATAATTTTTTTTATATTCTTATTAAAATATAATATATTAACTAATTTAAATATTATTTAAATGTATATTTGTTACTTGATAATAATATGTCTAAAATGAACATTTTATTTTTCAAAAGCATTTTTTGACAGCAATGCTAAATACTCCAATTTTAAACTGAACTTTTTAAAAGTACTTCTCTAAAACATTTTTCCACATCACTTTTCAAAAGCACTTTTTAAAAGTATTGCCAAACTAATCCTTAGTTTAAGAATAAAAACTTTATGGTGGTTGTTAATTTTAGCTTGGTTTGGTTTCCTAGGGTTGGAGCAACATCTAAAATGGTTATAATAAACATGATGGTCATGGATTGGGGTATTGTTCGAGGGGCTGAGCGGCTGGACATCATTTTCGGCTTTGCCATTGCTTTTTTTTTTTTTCACTACAATCAATTTCACTCACCCTAAAATAGGACTTTGTTTTATTTTAATCAATTTAATTTTTTTAATTTAATCACTCTAATTAAATAATTATTTAAATTAATTATTATCGTTAAAAAAATTATTAAATTACAAATAGATGACTAATGTGATACATTAACTAATTGAATGTTTGGTCAGCTGTGGTCATTTTATACCTGTTTTGTTCAATGCTATGCTTCACCTACTTAGAGATGATGATAGTGTCATTGACACCCAACACTCTAGTGGCTTTCATTATGGGCTATGGCTTCATTTACTTCGTCTTGAATTTGTTCCCCGGCTTTTACATGCCGAGATCGGTACGTAAGCTTTGACAACTTCTACACTAAATACAAATACTAGTGAATGTGATTCCTCCTTGAAATGCCAATCCTTGCTGCATTTTGGCATATTTAAGCATGAAATTGATGCCCTCTTGCAGGAAATGCCGAGTTGGTGGGTCTGGATATATTATTTAACCCCCACGTCTCTAGGTTCAGTTGCCATTGTTCTCATCATCTTCCTCGTTGTATAGGCATTTCTTTTCGCTTATTTTATTTTCTGCTTTCTTAGAAGAATAGTGCTAAATACATCACACCAAGTGCATTGAACATGTCTTGTTGGTTATTTCTGTAAAAAAAAAAAAAGGGATATTAGACCAGTCTTTTAAAGATTTTCCATTTTGGAGCTCATAGTTTTCGGCGTTACGGACATTTTGCTTCCTCGCTGCCAGAACAGTATGCCGCAAGTAACGGATGAGACGGAGAAGAAAAAAAACCATGGAGGACTTCCCCAATAAGACAAGTGTTGTTTCCAAAGGTATGCTTGAACTGCTGTCTACCATTATGAGGAAATTGAGTAGGTAGCTTTTAAATAGGGAGTGAGGTTCCGGTTGGGAGAAGAGAAAGAAAAAATAAATAGTTTGGATTATTTACAAAAGGGTTTTCTAATTTTTAATTAAAAGTAAATTTATCATATTTCATCATTCAATTGGCTAATGCGACATACGATCAATGAATTAACAGAATTTTTAATGATATTAAATTGTAAAAAAATTAAAATGACTAAAATAAGATTAGGGTGTATTTTTTTTTGTTTTTATGACAGTTATCTGGATTCTCCCAATGCCAACCAGCACAACACGAGTTTTGGTGATGGACAACTTTTCTTTTTTAAAATTTTATTTCATTAATAAAATGTTACGGATGAAAGAGGGTGATATTATAGAGTCCAAAATTTTTCTGTTCAGACAGTTAGCCATCCCCAACACCTCACCTCACCGGCTGCAAAATAGGATCTTCACTGGACGTTACAGACACACACATTATTCAATTCTAGAACCAGCAAATTGTAGATAGTTATTTTTCTTACATGGTACCCTACATATTACATATTATTATTTCCTCCAATCTTGGACCCTAACCTTGTAACTGTAATCTTTATTTATTTATATACTTTTACCAATAGATTGGTAAAAAAGCAAAAATAACTATCCTGTGCAAGTCATGATTCAATGCTCACTCCACTCCAATTTCTTAACTCAATATTTGGTTCGTCAATATTTTTTTTAATTGACATAAGTATTGTTGTTAATGTAAGAAGACTTTAATTTGAGTACGTTGAAATACATTATCCTCTTATTTATAGGGTGTGAATGAGCTATTTTATAAAAAAGCCATTTTACTTGTTCATTTAATTTTTAGCTATTGACTTTTTTTATTTTTTTTGTCAAGTCACTCAAAATTTGATAAAAAATTAATATTTGTTAACTTTGCTACATGACATACACATAAATTACTACGTAGATGCCAAAAGTTCAGCTTCAACAACAGAAAATCGAAAATAAAAATGATTTCACTAACTATTTAATTTAATTTGATTTTGATTTTGTTTTCTTAAATTAAATATGCAGAGCAGTCCAAACCGAATAATACATAGGGCCTAGGGGGGCTTGAAAGTAAAAGTTGAATATTGTGGTGTCAGACTGTCAGTGCCATGCTATGAAGTAAAGGTAAATGCTCAAATGGTTAGCAGGATGTGTATTTTTCGATTTTAATTAAATTAATCCATCGAATTAAATTAATTAATTAATGATCGAAATTTCAAAATTAATTTGATTAAGATTAAAAATTTTAATTATTAATTAATTTAATTTAAAATTAAATAATTAACCAAATTAGTCGATTAATCGAAAATTATCAAACTCACAACCCAAAGCAGTAACCGAGAGAGGCCGAAATGATCTATTGAGCTTCAGTCGAACAATCCAGAAAAGATATAATGGGCCCTAGACCGAAGTCTCCTATATCTACAATCCAAAATAAAAAGCCCCTTTTTGGCTTGACAGAATAGGAATAGTCACTAAAACCAAATGAATTGGTGTTTTAAGTTTAAGCGTCTCTCTGATCCATTCCTTTCATAGTCATACTCTCTTTTGTCCCGTCTTTTCAGTCTCTGCCTTTTCATTTCCTTTCTCTCAATCTTACCTCCGTTGATTGCTTTTTGCCAATCGGCGTGAGATCTTGCTGATCTGTCGCCGGAACTTTCATTTAGATTCCGGCGATCGCATCGATCTTTTTTTTTTCTTTTAATCTTTATGCTACAATGAATCCCGAATAGTAAGTTTTCTCTTTATTCGTGTTAAATAGTAAATTTTTTTTATTTTATATGTTGTGTTATTATGATTTAGCCTTTCTTTTTCCTAATCTGGTGATTTATTTTCTTGTCGGTTTGATGATGTTCAGAATTTACATGATTTCATTTGTTGATTAGATGTTAACCCTTTAATTTTTATATTCTTGTTTCAGATCTGTTGATGAAATTCAGATGTTCTCTTCTGTTTTTTTTTTCTGTTATTATTATCTTATTTGCTACTTGGATTTCTTTGTGGAATTGAAAATATATATTTTTTAAAAGCGCGAGCTTTTAGGTCTTTTTTATTGTTAATGTGTTATGTGGTCAATTAATGGATTCAGGAGGGACATAGGCTTCTAATTTTGTAAGATGCTATAGTAAATTGTGGTATATTATTCTTTTGCAAATAATTTGTTATATTTTGTTAACATGTTGCTAAATCGATTATGTGTATTGAAGAAGCAAATCTGTCTTAAAAAATGTGCTCATTATGTATGTATATATGAGTGAATGATGGTGACTTGCTCTAATTTGTTTGAAATCGAAATTCATTTTGAATTGCGCTTTCTTGATGCACCAGTAAAATTAGGAGTCAACCGATAATTGCTTGGCATTCTAAGGTTAATCTTTGGGCACTGAATTTGGTTAATTGGCATTTTAACGCTGACAAGTTAAACTTTAGGTTTGGTTTATGAGAGACTGGGTTTGGGGATTTGGTCTCTTTTGGCAAAAATAAAATTTTATGTTACACATTTTATAGTTGTAGATGTTATTTTTATGCATCATTGGAACAGATATTGATATTATCTGGTTTCAATCTTTTGCAGTGACTACCTGTTCAAGCTTCTGCTTATTGGAGATTCTGGTGTTGGAAAATCTTGTCTTCTTTTGAGATTTGCTGTAAGTTTCTTGACTTACGTTGCCATTTGAAAGCAAATGTCTACATTGTATAGATCTATTTTCCTCATCATACATTCTTAGTTTCTTATATGATTGCCCTGAATGCTTATATCCATGTATGATGCTAGATTGTAATAATGATTCATTAAAAAATTTAACTGCATATAACATGTGTCTTGAGAGAGTGAAATGTGCACTTCACGAGTTTGGACATAGGCAGTTGTGGCCTCTGAATCTTGTCACTATATTTAGTTGTATATCAAGATATCAAACATGTGGAATTTTGGATATTTCCAGATGGTTATGCAGGACAAAATCATGAACCTGAGATTTTGTAATTTCTTTTATGCAGGATGATTCATATGTAGAAAGCTACATAAGCACCATTGGGGTTGATTTTGTAAGTGAACAGTCCTTGGTGCTAACTTGACCTCTAACTTCCAAAACTTATAGCAATTATTCTAACCTCTTCTGATTTCATTTTCTTTTTTGGTAGAAAATACGTACTGTGGAGCAGGATGGGAAAACCATTAAACTTCAAATTGTATGTTTTTACATGCTTTATCTTTGATTTGTTTCTTTGAAAATTTTCTGACCTAGGTTGTTCCAAGTCATGCGCCTAATAAGAGAATGAGTTGTCTGCTCATTTTCTTCTTTGGCTGCTACTTTTTCCCTTTCTGTATATTTTCATTTTATAATTAGTCTTAAGAAGTTACTCTTAAATCTTGACACATAATTTTGGCTTCATTATGATAACTAATTAGTTTGTTTATGGTTCAATTTGCAGTGGGATACTGCTGGACAAGAACGGTTTAGGACAATCACTAGTAGCTACTACCGTGGTGCCCATGGCATAATAGTGGGTGATCTCCCTTCTAGATATTTTTCCCGGTCTTTATTTGTGCTACTTATGAAGTTTTATTTTTTTTTTCTCTTTTTCTTTCCCTTTTACTGCTGGATCCTCTGTTAGATCGTTTATGATGTGACAGACCAAGAAAGCTTCAACAATGTCAAGCAGTGGCTGAGTGAAATTGATCGCTATGCTAGTGATAACGTTAACAAACTACTGGTTGGAAACAAGTGTGACCTTACAGCTAATAAAGTTGTGTCATACGAAACAGCCAAGGTATTTGCCAGTTTATTTCTAGGAAGAGTTGTGTGATTATTGAATTGTAGATTGTAATTGTTGGTGCTTTACTGCACTCTTTGCTCCATGATATTGCTGCTTTCTTCTTTCAGGCATTTGCAGATGAAATTGGCATACCTTTTTTGGAAACCAGTGCAAAAGATGCCACAAATGTTGAACAAGCTTTCATGGCCATGGCTGCCTCTGTCAAAGATAGGTACCCATATCCTATTTCTTTTAACTAGTTTTAGTCGTAGCACATACTAAGAAAATAATGCTAAAATAGTCTCTGGTGATAACCAAAAAGTTATTGCAGTTGTAGAACTATGTACAGTTGAGTGGCCTCTTATTGGTTCTGTTACTTTTGTGTGTTTAGCGCACTCTTTAACATGGCCTCTTATTGCAGAATGGCAAGCCAACCAACGGCAAACAATGCAAAGCCTCCAACAGTACAGATCCGAGGTCAGCCTGTTGCACAGCAGAGTGGCTGCTGCTCTTCCTAATGTAAAGGTTAATGATGTATTAGGAAGCTATCTTTCTTATGCAGTATGCTGCCTTTCGTGGCATGTAAGATTACTTGTTTCTTAACTCCATAGGTTTAATGAACTTATTATTTCTTCGGACCGACCTCATTAGAGGATCTAATTCATTTCTGCATACTTGTTAATGTGAAGGGCTTGTGCACTGTATGATTGTTGGTTAAATAATAGGTGTTCTTTCTCAAAGTATGGATTTGTTACTGTGTTATTCAATTACCTCATACATGGAGGGATAAACTTGTGCCTGAAAACAAATTTAAAAGCCTGCAGAGAAAGAAACGGGAACTGAACCATAACCCCATAGGCAAGCACGATGCAGCAGAGGAACATTCAAGCCCAAGCAACCAATAAGGATTAATGCTTTCGAAAAAGAGCGAAAAACAAACCAAGTTAACTTTTTGTTTTTACTAACAACTAATCAACTATTACTCTGTGATTAAAGTTTTTAATATGATAAAAATTAGATATAAGAGAAATTTAATCAAATTTTAAGTTTTTATAAAAAAATGGAAATAATCATATTCTAGATTGTCGGGAGCTTTGAACCGAACACAAATGGAGATAAATCTCCTCTCTTTATTATTTTCTTTTTTTTTTTTTGGATTTCCTATTTGCTGACCGATTTGTGTTGGCCTTTTCTTGTTGCAGTATCAAAGACTTTATTTTGGTGATCGGTTGTTTTTTTTAATGCTGTTGTGTGGCTTGTAATGTTTGCTTAATATTTGAAGCTAATGGGTTATGGTGGTCATTGATGCTCGGTTTTAGGGAGTTGAGGGAGCCGAAAATGCCGGTGTGGATGGTGGGTTGTGTGAGGGTTGAGATTGAGTCTGGGGTTTAGGCAGTGATTGAGGATGATCCGAGAGGATTACGTGCAAAGAAGCTTTTTGTGGTGAGAGTTTTTGGATGAGTGTGATTCGAGTAGAGTATCGTGTTAGGTTGAGATCTGATTTTAAAAAAAATTTCAAGTTCAAACTTATTTTAGATCGGTTATTTAAAAGTCTAATTTATCATTTAAAAAATAATAAAATAATAAAAATTATATTTTTAATTAATATTTTATATATTTATATTATTAAATTTAAATTTTAAAAATATTTTTATTATTTAAATTGAATTTAATTCAGATCAAGTTGATGTATAAAACTCTATATCAAATCTGGTCTGGGACGGGCAACTCAGATATTGGTGCAGGGTAATGATAGGGTACGGGTAGGTGATAGGAGTTTGGAGTATGGGTAGGTGCCAATGTAGAGTACCAACTACCAACTAAGCTTGGGTATTTATTTAGGGATTGAGTTTAAATTTAATCTTGAAACTTCCAAATAAGAAAATGAAAAGAAAAAAAATGCAGCCAAATTAAAATATTAAAACTATAAATGCTTTCAAAAGTAAACGTGAGAAATTGAAATGGGTTAAAAACTCGAATTCATTATCATGGGAGTCAAAATTAGAACTTGCATTAATTTATAATTACTTAGTCCAGACAAAATTGGATTATAACGAGTTGTATAGTTGTATTTGATCAATTTTGCAAAGTATTTTTTTGGTTTTCGTTATAGAAGAAATGTAACAGGTAAAATATTTATTATAATAATAAGCTGTATTTTATCAATTTGGTAAGTATTTTTTTTTTGGTTTTCTTTATAGAATATATAAGTACAAAAAATGAATTTAGATAAAAGAATAAGATCCATTTAAAAAGATAGGTTAGACCTTGAGTAAATTTTTTTTTACTCGGGTCCGGTTCAAATTTGCAAAAAGAAAAAAACATACAGCTGTTCTTTAACTATTATGTTGTCACTTCAGTATTGTATTACTAATATATTATTATTATTTAAATATTGTATAACTCTTATTTTATTATTATTATTATTATTATTATTATTTTAGAGACATTTTACCCAAACAGTCTGAATTGATGAGAGAGGCGGAAATTATGTATTGAGCTTCACTGGAGCTATCGAGAAGGATATGATTGGGCCCTTGATCGAAGTCCAATATCTATGATCTAAAGTAAAGAAAGGCCCATTTTGGGTGAAAGAAAGAGAATGGTCATGAAAACCGAATGATTTCTTTTTCTTGGGGCGATAAAACCAAATGAAATGGTGTTTTAAGTATGCGTGTCTCTGATCCATTCATTTTGTAGTCATGTACTCTCTTTCGTCTCTTCGTTTCAATCGCTGCGTTTACATTTCAATTTATTATCCTCTTTCTTTCCTTGTATTCTAGTTTAATAATAAAATCCAAATTCAACAACAAAAGCAAAACTCAAATTTGTTGAGCAAAAAAAAAAACAGATATCATTTTGTTTGCTCTTTTCCTATTTTTGGACTTTTCTGTGTATTCACAGTTTGAGAAGAAAGAATTGGGGCATCTCTCTCTCTTTAGTTAGATTTTATTAATGGAGAAAGAAGAGAAGAAGAAGAAGATGGAGGTAGATTCAGCTCCAGCAGCAGCTTTGGAAGGGTTTTCACCAGTCTCTACAACTAGGATTTTCTGGAATTCCAGGAAAAGATCTGGTACTTCCTTTTTCACTTTTCTTCCCCTTTTGCTTTGTTAATTTCATTTTAGAAAAAAAGAGAAAAAGAAAAAGAGAGAGAGCTATGAACATGTTTAATTCACTTTCCTTCTGTCTTTTTCTTTTTCCTTCTATTTTCCATGTTTTGACTTTTCTTATCATCTTCAATTGAACTAAATTCATTTGACAAACTCCTTGTTTTAAACGACCAAAAGAAAAAGAAAATATAAAATTGATGAATTCATGGTATTGATGACTTCAGAAATTCAGAGTGTTTTGTTTGATTGGTGCCATGTAGTGGTTACTTTGCTGCTACGTTAATTTGCCGGGTTTTGCGTGCCTTAGCATAATGATCAATTCATCATCTATATATTTCATTTTCTTGTCTATTATCCTGATTTGATTATCTTTTAATTTCCAACACGTTTTCCCTAATTTTTTGTTGATGCTTTGGCTTCAATGCTTTTTTTTTTTAAATATTGCAGTTGGTTTACGTTTACTTGAAAAAACTGTTAAAAAGAAAATAAATTAGAACAACCACCACTTAGAACTTTCTTGTGCCCACCATTTCCACCTAACTGATTTGAATCTCTTTCTCTAATTTATTCATTTATTTGTATTTCTTTGAATAGGTTGGAAAACAGAAATTTGTTTTCTCTATTTCTGTATATCATGTGACAATCAAGCACGTTAAAATTAAGCTCTTAACTAGTTTAAAAATGGGTTGGGTTTTGGGCATGTATTTCTTTTTTAAATTCGGTCCGGAAGGATTTTAAATCTTGATTGACATCATGTGATAAAAAATATATATAGGAATTAATTATTTTATTTACAAATTTGGGTTAACCTATGCTGACCTAGATTGTGTTTTTACACGTGGGATCCTGTCTAGGCATAATTTTCTAGTTGTATTTTTTGGTCAGGTCCGGTTTAGACAGACAAATTTTTATAAAAGAAAAAGTGGAAAGGATAAAATCTAAATATTTGTTTTTTAAATTAATAAAAGGCCTTGGAAGACGTTTGACGTCCTAGGAATGGAGACTTCCTAATCAAATCTTTAGAAGCTTCTAATTATGACTTCAAGCATATGTTCCTTGTTCTGAAAATATGAGCTATTTGTTCCCAATAAACCTATACCGTGGTAAATTAAATTTCAAATTAGCTATGGTAGCAATCAAGTTTATATGATTTGCTTAACATGATAAACCTTTTCTTTATAATGTATATTTGGAGGATAAAAACCTCGAATTTAGAAGAAGATGAAGGGTGTGTCATTTAGAAACTGTTTCAAATAAGTCTTAGCCAAGTGTGTAGATTAGATTTATGTTACGTTCAAGTACCTTTTGAAGGTTTTCATGTATTTCAAGAAAAAACACACAAGTACGACTGTTAAACAAGCAGTTTTTAGCTTCATAAATTATTTCTATCTTCACAATTAAGTTCAGTGAATTCCTGTTTTAGAAGATCCAGTAAGCTTAAAGAAGCTTGGAACTTAACTACAAATGAGGTTTAAATGGCTTCATGTTTGGTTTAGAAATGCATCTAAAATTAGTTGGAATTAGAATGTTTTAACTTCTCTCCGACAGCTAGCGGGAGGAATTTAGACAAGGTAACAGAAGAGACTGCTAATGTGACACCCACCAAACAGGAAGAACAAACTCTTGATCAAGACAATACACCGGATTCCGCTACCTCTTCTGAACTTTCCGAGCGTCGGAAGGCTCTCTTTGAACCACTGGAACCTATTAAAAACATCAATGGCCGGCGACCATCAGCTGAGTCTTTGCTTCCCCCACCAGACTTCGATGCTGCGAGCTATCCAAAGGGCTGGCTGATTGGAAAGAAGAGGAAGCTGGTAAATGTTGACGTTGTTGAGAGCATGCGGAGGATTGCAGTCCAGGAAATGAATAGAAAGGTCTCATGTCATATACTTAACCTCCTCTCAAAACACTAGCATCTATCTTATATTACCTTGACTCCAATAAATGTCAGATATGGATATGTCTAACACGGATCTGAATATTTGTAAGATAAGGGTATTTTAAGAAAAATGAAGAGTCCATATGACATCTTGATTTGTAGAGTCCATGTCTAAATAAGTGCTAGATACGAGAACTTGAAAAAGAAAAAAAGAAAAAAGAGCGTATGCAGCTGATATGGTGAGAAAGTTGTATAGGATAATGAGTAGAGACGATGGAAGGTAATAACTTGAAATGGTTAAAATATGCAGGACAGGGAAATTGATGGGTTGAATGAGCAGTTGGAAGAAGATGCGAGGTGCTTAGAACATCTGCAACTTCAGCTTTTACAAGAGAAAAGTAAAAGATCAGAGGTGGAGAGAGAAAACGCAATGCTTCAAGAACAGGTATCCATGCTGATGAATATGTTGCAGGAAGGTGAGGAAGGTCCAGATGATCATGAACCTTGAAAACATTTTCATTTAATTGTTCTTTTCTTTGTAGAGTTAGTTGTCGGAAAATTAGTAAAGAAGAGCATGCAGGATATATATGGCATGCAATCTACCCTCCCCACGATTTAAATTTGCACCCACCCACAGTTAGTCGCGTCTCGTTTGTTGCAGAAGACATGACGAATATTATTGCAATGTATTATGTATGCAAAAGAAAATGTCAAAGCTGTAAAATAGTCGGCTACTTAGGTAGATATGATTTAAGTTTGTTTTGGCGTGGATGCCAAATTATACTAAATAAATTATCTGTTTGGATTTTTACACTGCAACTGCATGATTGTTGGTTAAATAATCGCGTTCTTTCTCAACTCTGGATAAGCTTGTGAAACAAATTTATAAGCCTGCAGAGAAAAAGGAATGGGAATGGGAATTGGACCATAACCCCATAGGCAAAACAAGAAAAGGAAAAACAAATTTTTCTTATGAATGCATAAAAAGACTAATTGCTTTTGATTGGGAAATTGAGCTCAAACATATGTTTTGTGAAGAGAATCGATTAGCTAATCGAATGACGGTCATGCCTTTTAACCTTAAACCTGGTATTTATGTTTTTCCACACTGATCAAATGTAATTCTTTGGATTCTACATGAAAATTTAGATGATTTTATAGTGTTAGTGTCACATGCCAAAGTACAAAGCCCGTGACCATGGCACAAGATGAGCCCCATGGAGGTCGATCGATTAGATGGGAATTATTTAGCTCATGGGAACTGGCCCGATTCTAAGAACTGTTGGAGAAGCTTGTTAGGTTGAAACCTGGTTGGCCCGATAATGGAGATATGTCAACATAGGCTATTTTTAGTAAGTAGAGGAATATATCTTGTAGACTTGATATGATATGATCTAATCTTGTAAATCTCAAAATTAAGAGATAGGTTAATCTCGTAATTTGATCTTAACTGTCGATTTTGGAGGAGCTCAACTATAAATAGAGAGAGTATTCCTCAAATACTTTGTGTGCATTCCTCTAAAAAATCCTCACTTTTGAGAGTAAATGGTCACTTTTGGAGGAGCCCCGTGACACTAGAGTGATGATAATTTAATTCTTGTTATTTTATGAAGATTAAACGGTGAAAACTATAACGCATGGTAAGTGTAGACCAAGACAAGCATGGAAGGCCCAGGAATTGTATTTTTGGGTGGGCCAGATGAGTTGGCAATTTTACCCAAATAAATTTCCTGAAAAATAATATTCCCTGCCCTTCAGTAGAAATTGTGTTTCGTCGAGAGAGAATAACAGAGGGAAAGCTTAAGCAATGGCGGCCGAGGAGGACAGCGGAGAGTTTTACCTCCGCTACTACGTGGGCCACAAAGGGAAATTCGGGCACGAGTTTTTGGAGTTCGAGTTCAGGCCAGATGGGAAGCTCCGATACGCTAACAACTCCAACTACAAAAACGACACCATGATCCGCAAAGAGGTCTTCCTCACTCCTTCCGTTCTTAAGGAATGCCGCCGCATCATCGCCGACAGCGAGGTTCCTTTCCTTTTCACCACTTTCCTATGCCATCATTTTTGCAATTTTTTCTTCTTCTGGAATTGAAACTGTTACTTACGCTACGAATGCTAATAAGGAAAGAGAATGGAAAAGAGGGAAACGTTTTTACTCTAATCATTAAGCAAGAAGTAGCACACGGTGTTATGTATCTCAATCATTTAATTACTAATTTTCCCTTTCTTTCCTTCCTACCAAACGGAATTTTAGGGTTTCTTTTTTTTTCGGGGGGGGGGGATCCATTTTTGTTATGTCGTTGATTCACGTTATGAATTTTTCTGTCTTTAGCTTTTCAAATTGCTTCTTTTTTTTTTCCAACTGGATTCTAGTCTAGGCAAGCGAAACAATGACCACATTATCTTCTTGGTTGATAAGTTAAAAGATATAGTTTTTTAGTTGATAATTGATTATGGTAATTTGGAGTTGATGTAGAGTTTTATTTATGATGGTTGTGTAGATAATGAAGGAAGATGATAACAATTGGCCAGAACCAGACCGTGTTGGGCGGCAAGAGCTTGAGATAGTGATGGGGAATGAGCACATCTCTTTCACAACTTCAAAGATTGGGTCCCTTGTTGATGTTCAGAGCAGTAAGGATCCTGAAGGTCTTCGCATATTTTATTATCTGGTTCAGGTCAGTAAGTCAATATACATTATCCTCTTCTTTTAACCATTATATGGTTCAGGTCTCATATTGATTGCCATTTTATGTGGGGCAGGATTTGAAGTGCTTTGTATTCTCTCTTATCTCACTCCACTTCAAGATCAAGCCTATTTGAAGAATGAATGATGATATTGAAATCCTCCACTATAGAGGGGAGAGAGGTGTGTCTGTAACAATTGGCGTTTCTGCTTTTGATATAAAGCTTTATTTTCCATTTCCTTTTGTTCTCTTGAATTGATGAGCTAAGTCTGTGTATGGTTTGGTCGTGTGAGTATTTTTTTGGAATTACATAATGTCACTCTGTTTCTGTTATGAAAGCTTTTATGATTGTGCACTTGTTTTCTTTTTAGTGTTCCAAATTAGAAGTTCTTTCAGCATTTTCAATTTAATTTAGGCACATATGTTCCTTGATTGTTTTCTTTATCGTGAATATTGTTTTACATCTCAAATGAAAATGGAGACTTTTTGGCATCTTTTTCATTGGATTTATACAAAAGGGAGTTGAACCCAAAGAGGCAAAGTTCAAGCTTAAGTTTGACTCAACACTCAAGGCAGGCTCATTTTGACTCACAGCTCAACATTTAATTAAACTCGTTCATATTTAAGCTCTTTACATATAATAAAGGTACATTTTTAATTTTATAATACAAAAATATATTGAAGTGTTCCGAATATTATGGAGTGCAAATTTGGTTTGTTGATAGCTTTTTTAAGGTCAAACTCAAGTAGTTTACGAGTATGGGGCATGATGGCAGCGGTGGTGGTAAGGAGGAGGAGGAGGAAGCATAAGTCTGCCCAAAAACACCCTAAATATTTTGCCCTTAAATAAAAAAAAACAGCAGGTTAATTGTTCTGCTTTACATAATTTGGAATTGAAATGTGAGTTACTAGTAAAATTTCAGGGTTAACGCTAACAGTTGAAAGAAAGAGCAAAACAGAAGATAGGATTGGAGAAAAAGCGGATATTCTCTTGACACCTTGGGTTTAGGGTATTCTTTTTCTGCGTGATGACTGTGAGGCACAAGGAGGTAAAGAGAACCATTCCATGCATGATGCATTACTTTGATGGTTTTAGGGTTTATGATTGTAACCACATTTTGACAAAGAAAGATAACTACTGAGGACCATGATTAATTTCCTTATCTTAATGATGGACTACCAGTTCCATATTTTCCTTTTTTCGCTAAATCGGGCTCCCGGCATTACAAATTTCCAATTTTAATAAACAATACCTAAAATTCTAGATACAAATGCAGCCCCATCGGTGATAATAGTAGTGTCAGTGGCCCAACAAATTCATGCAGCTGGCCTCAATAGCTTCAAGCGAATTCAATTTTTCAGTGCCATTTAGATTTTCATTTGCAGATATCTAAAATCTTTGGCTTGTCAATGCCTTATTAATTAAAGGCTTACAAAAGTCTCAAGAAAGGGTCATAATATTCATTGGCTACATGATGCCCACTACCATGCATTAAGGTCGATAACATGCAGGTTGGCCTTATGTGGAGCATCTGAGTAGGTAAATTGCAAGGGTGGTGACCTAACTTCTAGAGGGAGATGGATGAATGGTTTGAACCATGTTTTGTTTTTTTTTAATCTTTAGTAAATATACTAAGTTATAAAAGTGTCTATTATTCATGGTACCATTACGTGGGTCTTGCAAGTTGCAAGTGCAGCATACTACTAACACATGGACAGCTCATGGGTTGGGACGGTAGCTGAAACAGCCAGTCACCTCTTTTGAATTTAATCCTAACCAGACGTACTTTCCTCTTATTCCACTCCAAGGGAAAAAAGAACCTTTGAATCAATGCAGCCCATCACCTTGAAAAGTATAGTTTTGGTGATATGTTGTTTTAGGGAAAACAGAGCAGAACGTTACTACTGGCTATGACTAACAACAAAAGCAAATACATGTTACTGTTAGTTGTGTTACCCACCCAAGAAATTCACTTTTGTAGTTTAGATTTTTACAACACATGGAAAATATCATCAAAGAGTAGGACCCACAAATTACAATCGAACATTTTCCCACATGTAATCACATGATGGATTTTGGGATGCCATCATCAGCAGAATAACATTAGGCAGCCACAGGTTTTAATAACTGGAAACCTCAGGAAAATGACTTCTATCCACAAATGAACCCACCTTTTAAGTTTGTTCCTTCTTTGGCTCTTGCAAGTTAAGTCTGAAATTTTAATAATCATAAGCCAAACTCAAAATCCCACACTCTTTTTTGTGTAAAGACAAAGACCTTATAAACCCCACCAAATGCGGCCATCCAAGTAATAATTCAATTCCTTGATTGAAAATACCATACCATCCTTACCTGTCTATAACACAAAACAGAGCCATACTTTTGGTCCAAAAACCTTTTCAGCTATGGCAGAGTTAGAAAACCCAAATGTGATGCCAAATCTCATAACATTTCTGTCTTCTCTTCTTCAAAAATTGGCTGAATCTAACGATGTAAACCGTCGGTTTAAGGCTCAGAAAGTTTCAGTGTTTCACGGTCTGAGTCGACCAACTATCTCAATTCAAAACTACTTAGACCGAATTTACAAGTATGCAAATTGTAGCCCTTGTTGTTTTATTGTTGCATATGTTTATCTTGATCGGTTTGCTCAAAGGCAACCTTCATTGCCCATCAATTCATTCAACGTTCATCGCCTGCTTATCACAAGCGTGATGGTCGCTGCAAAGTTCATGGATGACATGTAAGTTCTTAAACTCTTTAGTAAACCATACATGATTCTTGGATTTTATTTTCTTCAGCATGTGAAAACTCTTCAGGTATTACAACAATGCTTACTATGCAAAAGTAGGAGGAATCAGCACAACAGAAATGAACTTCCTAGAAGTGGATTTTCTGTTTGGATTGGGTTTCCAGTTAAATGTAACCCCCAATACCTTTAATACATACTACTCCTACCTGAAAAGAGAGACCATGTTGCAGCAATGTCCTCCAAGTATTGTGGAATCCTCTTTAAGCCTTGGAAGATCACTAAACCTCCATTTATGTTTCAATGAAGAAGATTCCACCCATCAAAATCAACAATTAGCTGTTTAAGGTCTTTACTTTTATTATGTTAGCTTTGAATGTAGTTGCATACAAAAGGTATGATAGTGACTTCACTTGTTTAAACATCTTGGGGTGGCAGACTGAGCCAACATCACATGTTCTTTTTCTCTCTCTTTCTCTTTCTTCTTTTGGTTGATTATGGTTAATTTCCTTTTAATTTGGGGTTTAGAAATATATATTAATTTAGATGATACCATACAAAAGATACAACTAACAAGAACCCATATATCAGAGACTTAAAATTATTTATCAAGTTGTAGATAAATACCAATCCTATTTCCTGGATTACAATATACATGATGATGATGAAGCTAGCTAAGCAGCTCTTGGGAGAATTTAAGTCTGCTTATCACAAGCGTGATGGTCGCTGCAAAGTTCATGGATGACATGTAAGTTCTTAAACTCTTTAGTAAACCATACATGATTCTTGGATTTTATTTTCTTCAGCATGTGAAAACTCTTCAGGTATTACAACAATGCTTACTATGCAAAAGTAGGAGGAATCAGCACAACAGAAATGAACTTCCTAGAAGTGGATTTTCTGTTTGGATTGGGTTTCCAGTTAAATGTAACCCCCAATACCTTTAATACATACTACTCCTACCTGAAAAGAGAGACCATGTTGCAGCAATGTCCTCCAAGTATTGTGGAATCCTCTTTAAGCCTTGGAAGATCACTAAACCTCCATTTATGTTTCAATGAAGAAGATTCCACCCATCAAAATCAACAATTAGCTGTTTAAGGTCTTTACTTTTATTATGTTAGCTTTGAATGTAGTTGCATACAAAAGGTATGATAGTGACTTCACTTGTTTAAACATCTTGGGGTGGCAGACTGAGCCAACATCACATGTTCTTTTTCTCTCTCTTTCTCTTTCTTCTTTTGGTTGATTATGGTTAATTTCCTTTTAATTTGGGGTTTAGAAATATATATTAATTTAGATGATACCATACAAAAGATACAACTAACAAGAACCCATATATCAGAGACTTAAAATTATTTATCAAGTTGTAGATAAATACCAATCCTATTTCCTGGATTACAATATACATGATGATGATGAAGCTAGCTAAGCAGCTCTTGGGAGAATTTAAGTCTGCACCTGTTGAACATCTGCATGGAAATTCGGATAACAAATGGCCCAGCGGCGGCCATCAAGATGAAGCGAAACCTCACAGACTCATGAGGCGTGACGGTGAAAACAGATGATGCGTAGGTGACCATCATGGAAGCCGTGGCTACTCAGATCTCGAAATGAAATGGGAACTTATACGTCAGAGAGATGATGACTAGAATCGAGGAGGAAAGAGCGAGGGTGTTGGAAATCAAGAAAATATAAAAGGCATGCTTTTGAGAGGCGTAAATGGCCCTGCCTGCGACGTGCCCACCTTCACTGTCTTGCCAAACCCCGCCCGGTGGGCTGACTCCTGCTTGGAAGGTCGCGGCGGCTATCAGACCAGCCACTACCAAAAGAACGTTGCGAACGTCGCTAGGAGAGTCTCGCCCTTCTTCGTACTGGAAATATTTAAACCAACTCCTACCTGTGCTCGAAGAAGGGCTCCCCATTTTTCTGATATTTTGCAGTAACAGACTAACAGTATTCTCTGAGTTTCATTGCCGATTATTTTTGTTCATTCAAGGAGTTAAATATAAAAAGATGAGAACTGGACATAGAGTTAGATCGGAGAACACAGAAATGGAAATGTATCCATAGAGTTAATTAGCCGTATCAATTCAACTTACTTTGTTCAAATTCTCTGTACAAGGATATTTCGGTGTTACAATTTTGAAAATCACAACCTGTTTCCATTCACCAGTTTCACACCCATTCTTTCTATCTAATCTGCAGATTTAAGTTGGCAAAAGTATCATCCAGCTCTCTCACTCTAGTGCATTTTGCCTGTATCAAATTAATCGAGTAAATTAGTGTTTTTCTATTAAAATTCCATCTATTTTTACAGTTAAAAACTTATTTATGTAGGTCAGGATGAAGTATATATGCCAGACTATGTGTCACTTTCTGTTATTCTATCAATCAGGTCAATTTTTAACTATACAAATACATGAAATTTTTAATAAAAAGAATCAATTTGTTGATTGATTTAATGTATAGGGACTAATTTATCATTTTTTTAATAGAAGTGCAAAATAAAATCTAACTCATAAGGGCTTCCAGACAATTTTACCAAATTTCTAACGTCCATCACACAAGAAATTAAAAAACTGATCGGGAAATTGAACCCGACGTGAATCGAACACGCAACCTTCTGATCTGGAGTCAGACGCGCTACCATTGCGCCACGGATCCTTGTTGATAAAATTTAGAAGCTTTTTTATATAAAACTAATAACTTTCCCATACACATCGCAAAAGAAATAGTAGATCGTACTCTCACACCATAGCTACAACTACAACATTTATGAGATTTTATATTTTGTAACTGAAACCGTTTACAAAAACAATGGTATATATTTGTATGCATTCGCATATCGAACTAATAAAGCAAACATGGAGCTCAGATGATCCAAGTAACTAAGTTGGTGAATCATTTAATACATCAGAAATCTAGAAGATATCCTTTCCCTACCGTCTGCTGCACATTGATCCGATCAACACATTTAGCATGACAAGCCATCTCAAGGACTTTTCCTCATTCTTATGAATCGTAAAGGAACAGGTCTTTCCAACACTGCTACTTTAACATTGCTCCACACATCAGGTATGGTTGGAAGCTGCGAAATTTTCTCCACTATTTCCATATCTTCAGGTAGAACTTGACCAAACACCGTGTATGCTTTTTTCCACTCATGGTGGTTTGCTAGACTGATAAAGAAGTCTGGGCCAGAGCCAACCCAAGCAATCGATCCTCTCCTTATAGTGGGGCAAGCCTCTTGTGGAATATCCTTAAATACAGTTCCATACGCATCAACTGTTCCTTGAATTAGTGCATATGGGGGGCCATAGGGAGCCTACATAAATCATGTGAGCAACTCTTTTAAATTACAAACTTGAAATGCTGAAAACCAACTCGGGCATGGATATTCTGAAGGATTGGATGGTTCAAAAAGCATGACAAGATGATGTGACAAAGAGATACGGTAACTTACAGATGCGATGCTATAAAGAATGTAAATAACTGTTGAGTAAATTGACATGCAAATGATATAGTAAAAATCTAGAGGAAAGCCTTACATGTTCAATGTGATTTCCTTGAAGATCCCAAGAGTTTCCTCGGCTTTCAGCACGATAAAATTGGCAACCAGCACAATGTTGTAATGACAACAGCTCAAGAATATAGTAAACAGAATGTGGAGCACAATCAGGAAAAAGCTGAAAACCATGGATCACAACCGAAGAAAAGAATATGGATTGTGGATACCGAAGAAAACTAAATCGAAAATGTTGAAGAAAAATAAAAGTGATACACAAGACACGTCATTTGGTTTGGAATGAGCAATAAAAATGCGTTAGGGTAGTGACTAATATCTTTAATTTGATCTGTATCTTTAACATGCATGTCACAGTTCATGTCTAGAAGTAGACGCTAAATCTTCTCTCTACAATGACAGCAGTGGTAGGTTAATTTGGACAAACCTCACCCGACACACAAACACATACTTTTTGCAGAAACTCCCAAGTCTGGATTAAATTAGATATGGTTTAAGGACTCGAAACTTCATGAACATAAAATAAAAAATTAGGCATCTAAGTCAGCTGAACTTGAGATGAAACGGACAGACTGGGGTAGGGGTCAAGGTGAGGAACCTTCCCCATATCTAGAAAAACAGAAAAGATTATTGCATGATGGTACCAACTCTTCAAGTGGTGCTTACATGTAGAAGAAAAACAGGGAAAGTAAGCTAGACATGCTGCACGTTACACTATGTGAGAATTATGCACTTACTTTAACATTAACAATCCCATGCTCGGTTTTCAACTTAATAATACCCTACAAGAAAATGGCAAAGCATGTCAGAAGTGAGAACTAGACAGGCCTGTTTTCTACCATCATGAAGAGGATAACATTAGTAAGAAAAACAACTTCGATGTGTGTGCTTCTTAAGGCCAAAATGATAGTATAAGAAATAGATTCCAATATATTAGCCAAGATTTTCTATTAATTCAAGTATCTTCTTATTTCAATGGCTAAGAGTTCTGAAGGGACGCGAATTCCCACAGCCAAGAAAGTTTAATGTGGTTCGACTACGCTAAAGCTCAGATCTTCAACAAGAGTGATATTTTTATCAGCAAATAGCATACCTCTCCTTTACCAAAGACTAGACCAGATGTCCATATAACTTTATCACCCGAGTCTCGCCAATCAGGATCCAAGGCATCCTTTTGTTTTTTCAGCCAACACTGAATGCAAGAACAGGACAAATCTTAGCTTTATTTCATCCGGGAGAACCAAATGGATGTAACGAGCTACAAATTAACTTCAGCTTTTAATTCCAAATTCGATATCCTTAGAAATCAAATTAAAAGACTCTTAATCAACAATATCAGGAAATCATTTCGTAAGCAATTCGTGACAACGCTTTACTTAAAAAGTGAAACGTTCATACATAATTTATCTAGTTCCAGATTGTCTGTCTCATACAAACAAGATTGAGAATTGAATATGCTTGAAATTTCCAACCAAAATTGCTTGTAAAAATGGAAAATTCCCAAATTACTAAATTCAAAAAAAGTAGAATTAAACAAATGGGGGTTAAAGAGGAGAGCAAGAGATGTTGGCTTACCTCACCAAATCGAGACCCACAATCTTGTTTATTGCACAAAACGTAGAATTGAATAAATGGGCGTTAAAGAGGAGAGCAAGAGATGTTGGCTTACCTCACCAAAATCGAGACCCACAACCTTGTTTATTGCCACGAAACGTAGAATTGAATAAATGACGGTTAAAGAGGAGAGAAAGAGATGTTGGCTTACCTCACCAAATCGAGACCCACAATCTTGTTTATTGCCACAAAACACCCAAGAGTCACACAAACAAGGACCATTGTCACCCTCACACATCTCCTTGCAAGCCCTACAACATTCTTCAGAAGAATTCAGTTTGAAGTCTGATCCCCATTTCATTGCATCACCCCACAGCTCTAAATGCTCAACTCCCCCGCAACACCCATCTCCTTCTCGTTCTTCTTCATTGCCCCTCCAACTTTCACTTGAACCAACGAAAATTGTATCGCTATTTCCTTTCAACGAGACGGAGAAGCTATAGTAGGCCATGCAACAAGAGATTGCGGCTATCAAGAAAAGGACCCAAAGTGTAAAACGATGCAAGTCTGAGTCAGTTTGTCTACGACCCATTTCACTTGGGGTGGAGTTAACAAACCCAGAAATGGATTCACCAATTTAATTGGAAGTTTCCGTAGGGTATTGTCTTGGTGAAGCGATCATGGATCAGCAGTTTGATGAATTGCTTGACACGTTTAACGCTTATTCAAGCCGAAGACATGAAATTTTAAGCAAAGTACAATGCAACAATCGAAACATGAGTTCAGAATTCGGATGTTTGGAATTTAACGTACATGATCTATATAAATTTCAATGTTAGATTATTAAATTATTAATTATATAAATAACTATAAAAGTGTATTAAATTATTTTAATTTTTATAAGGGGTCTTTCCTATATATACTATCTAATTTTAGTGATTTTTTTAAAAAAAATAAAGAGTATTTTTGAAGATTATAAGTAAGAATAACTATTATATTAAAATAAATATCAAGTGATTTTCTGAAAAAGTTGATATTTTTTGGTGTATAGATGATTGCAAGGTTTTTCCGTTGTATCTAGCTGCCATTTATCCTACGAACCAAGTTGTATATGTTAACTATGTTAGAGTGAGTATAAAATGTCATAATCTCATTCACAAAATCTTCAATCTAACAGAAGCCACTTGGCTGATATAAAATTATTTTTTCTAGTTTCTTCCCAGAAACAGAGTTAAAAACGAAGCAAATCTACTATCAACAATAACTACTTCAAAAAAAAAACAATCATAGTAAACAAAAAAAAAAACTAGTTTCCCAAATATCTTAAACAACGAACTAAGAACCTTACAAACATCTCAACAGCAGTTTTTCTTTCAATTTTCTAAATGAGATTCAAGAACGATAAGTTGATAATATAATAAAAAAAGAAGTGGGAATCCTCATATTAGGGTGGATCCAGTTGAAATGGGTAACTTCTATGAAATTTTCTGAAGCGGAAGGTTTATAATAAATAAAAAAACAACCTAAGCAAGGAAATTGGGAAAAATGAACAAAAAAAAAGAAATTAAAGTAAACTTACATGAAGAGGGCTGAGAGATCAAAGTTGAAAGAGAAGAAGATATGGAGAGATGAAAGTAAAAATTAGGGATTGTAAAATGCTTTACGCGTTTTCAACCTGTAAAACATTTTATTTTTCATTGACTTGTAAATTTTTTTAGTTTGACCAAGTTTATTTTTCATTGACTTGCAATTATTTTCCTTATAATCGTGATGACTTGTTGAAAGATGCTCTCAGCCAACAGTCCCGTGACTTCACACCTACCATATCATGCGATGGTAAAAGGTAGAAAGTAGCGATTGAAGTTCGTATCAAACAAAAGCAAGGATCGTGTTGGTTTAAACTTTAAAATTACGACTTTCAGAGAAAAAAAGTACATTGATTTGCATGGAAATACATAAAAATATATATAGAAAATGTCAGTTTAACATTATAGTTTAGCATTTTCAGATGCAAAGCCATTAAACATCTTATTGTCGATCAACCATCATCCATGAGCGTATATGCAATAGATATCAGTTCACTATTATTTGGAATTTAGTCAGCAATCATAACAATGTATTAATAGTAATATAATATATTTCTAAACCAAAAGTTACTGGCATGCTGCATCAACATCAAAACTAAGCGTATGGGAAATAATGCCACAAGGGGCAAAAAGGTAATTATAAAACAATAAGGAAGAAGGTCCTGGGAAACAGAGATTGTGCACTTGCGTTATCAGCAAGGGCCCACGAACAAGTGTCAAGCAGGGAAGTTGTGCTATTAGCTTCTCTTTCTTATGCCTAAGACTGTTCGTGAACGCATGCTGTTATGCTCTCTCCCTCATTTTATTACTGAATTAGTGACTTGTAATCCTCTCCTTTTCGCAGGCCACTCCCCGAGCACATACGACTTCGACCCTCAAACTCAGAAACAAGCACAGATACAACCAATAAATCGATGTATTTCCAAAGTAACTAATTTTCCAAGGGGGAGGAAAGAGCTTGCCAAAAACAAACTCAGGCAATACAATATATATACAGCATCATAGTTGCAGTATCCCGCAATCTGATTTGAGACCAGACTACATGAATAAATAAACTACAAAAAACTAGCACGAACATCACGCCAAAGCGCAAGGTTGCTAAACAAGGTACCTGTCCTGCTAATAATTATAAAGCACCAGCCAAAGCAAGATAGAACAAACATAACAATCAAGATTTTAACTGTGAAGAGCTTATTCACAGAGGCAGATCCAGCCAACCAATCTCTTAAACTAACAATTTTGATCCTACACATACTTTACATGACATTATAAGTAAATATTCACATTGAGAAACCACCGAAGGAACAAAAAATCATTGAACATAACAAAGTCCCTGTATATGTGACATTATACATCCTGTTAGACCATACTTGTTATGTTTCTCTAGCATAAAGTTCCAAGTGCAACTTATCAACTTATAATATTACTAAAATACCAAGGGGGAAGGAACGCAATTCACTTATTCTCAAGGGCAGTTTAGTAAAAAGTCGATGATTTCTACACATTGTAACTCCAACTAAAGGTTGTGCTCAGTATGTTTTCTTAAAGTAACATTTTTTAAATCACCAAAATAAATACCCACAGCTTTATTGATTTCTGAGCCAATTAAAATTCAACTTTTCCAAAATCATTCTCTTCTAAACCCAATTTGTAAGGCACTGCCTTCCCACAAGGGTTTCATTTACCAACAACATCCCAAAACAACTATAAACCATTTCATGATGCTTCATCATGAGAAACAGAAAATTTCCCCAAAATCCATATAACTCAAGTTGGAGAGCACAGCTTTTTAAGGAGTTGCTTCATCAAAAAATAACTAGGAAGAAAAGATATAGCAGCTGCCGTAACATTAGGAAGTGGTCCTTCAGTCAGAAACAGATATTTTCCTACAGGTCCATAAGCAAAAAGTTCAAATATTTGCCTAGCATACTCCACCGGGCCAAGGACAACCCAAAACCAAAAAAAAAATGAACACAAGAAAATTTTCTCACCAAAGATATCAACAAAAAGAACTAAAAGATGCAACAATGAACAAAAAGTCAAACATGTCAGGTGTTGAAGAAGCCATGTCCTTTCCTGTACTAAAATAAAGTCCATTTCATCTTAGTCGGGAATTCCCAAAGAAAAACAAAGCCACAACAAACGTTAGTATGCGTCTAAAGTCTACAAGCTTTACCAGATCAGGTAATGTCTTTAATTTCCTCCTGGCTTGTATATGACTTCACAAGCACCACTTCCAGAAAATGCAATATGCTTATACAAAAAAGCATACAAGTATATCCTCTACACTTTTCATATAACCTTCCGTTATAGGTACCATATGATCTCTTTGTACTTATCATCCTTGAGGAAAGATATTAATGCCTTGTTTCTTACCTTATCAACACTTACCTGATGAGTTCAGCCTGCCAAAGTATCCAAAATCCATAACCAAAATGCAAATTAATGACTTAATCCACGCTCTAATACTCAACCCATAGAGTTTGTGATAAATGCTTCCAAATTATCCATGGGTAGGGTTCTTAAATACAAAAGTAAATAATGTTGTTCATACACAGCATATTCTAAGCACTTGCCGTTTCATCTCTAACTGAGATTAGTTTTCCTTACACCATAAACTTGAATACTCACTATCACAAATAACCTGTTTGTGAAACTAGAAACAGTTTGAACCAGCATGCTGCCTCTTTCACATTGAACTTATGCCAAAAAACCTTGTACTACAATGTATGGAGGCTATAGCACTTGGCATGCTTCTATCCAATACCATGGGTACCAAAACCAAAGCTTCAAATGCTCCACACCCTACAGAAGCCTCACTGTCTCTGAAATCTGTTTCATGGACAAATTCACCTTGCTAATACACCTCTCAGGACATACAAACCAACTTCTTCAAGAAGCCTAATCTCCGTTAAAAATGCACACTACTGCTGAAGATAATTATTACACGTCCACGAGTACAACACCAAAAGTAAAGGGATAAAAACAATCTGACTTACATCAGTAGTATGACCCAGAACCACCCCCACCACCCATGTAACTGCTACCACCCATACCGCGGCTAGAGTACATGGATGAGTAGGAGCTACCACCAACCTGCCATGAAAGCAGAAAAAGAACATCGATATAGGCTACTATAATTTTTAAAATATTAAACAAATGAAAGGAAAAGGGCATACATCAGATCCCCTAGGCATGTAATCACCACCATAACCAGAGGATGAGTACATTCCACCAATATCACTGCTGCTAAACGAACCTGAAAACCAGACCAAATGTAAGTCATTAATCCATAAAACACCAACAAGATGCCCACCACATCCAGCAGGAACCCCTCTTTTTTCTTCTTTAACAAGTCAGCAGCAACTTAGAACACACCTCCACCATAGCCCATGCCCTGACGACTGGCATATAGCCCATGTGAGTCCTGACTAGAAATAGAGCTCCTGCTGCCACCATATCCTAGATTGGATCTCCCAAGCCTATCAAAATAAGACAAAAGATAACAAAAGCTCCAGAACAAAGAGAATAAACACCAGAAAGTTCCTAAATAACGAACCTATCACCATATGCATCCACATATGGAGGAGCACCACCAGCAAGTTCGTAGTCTAGACGAGCCCTTGAATGCCTTGGACCATCATCAGCATATCGTGGAGGGACATCATCCTGATTCAACAAGCAAGTAAACAGCTTAATCAGCTAGGAAATTGTTAAATCATATGCCAATGATGACATAATTACTTGAAGGAACTGTGGGACCAACCATAACAGGATATGGCCTTTTTGAGCCAGAAATAGTGTCATAATCACGGCCACGCCCCTCACGGTAACTAAGAGGAGGTCTTTCAAATCTTTGGGCATATGCATCATCTCCATACGGTCTTCTCGCTGCAGTACGAGATGTGGTTCTAGGCAAATCAAAGTAACCAGAGTTGCGAGAAGAATATTCTTCTCCATATGTGGATCGTCTATCAGGGAAAACCCTAGATCCATAATCCATAACTTCTCTGCTCCTTGGACGAGGAAGCTCATCGCGTTGACTATAGTCCCTCTTTAAACTACCCTTTGGATATGGCATAACTGTCAAAAAAGATTGAAGTAAGAAATTTAAATCTCGAAAAATGAAGAATTCAGGTAGACGTGAAGCAGAATAGAGCCATACCGGGGGCTCTTCTGTCATAGGATCTAGAAGGGGGAGGTGATAAAGGCCTGCCTCTAGCTGGTGCAGACATGAGAGGACGTCTATCTCTTAGTCCAACAGGCCTCTTTAGACAAGGTGGAGGGGCACGGCTACTAATTCCTCTCATCCCACGAGGGGCAAAACCACCTGAATCAGGACGACCCCATGAACCCCTAACTACTCGTCCAGATCCGCGCCCAGACCTGAAACTATCACGGCCGACGTTCTTACCTCTGCCTCTTTGATGTGGTCTCGATAACCTGGCTCTAACTTTGGCCTGAAATAAAAGAATAACCATTAGACAAGGTAATAGTTAAGTCATGTAAACAACATGGTACACCAAGAACATTGACTAACCTTGATGTCTCCTTCGCCCAACTCGGTATTATTAATGCTCTTAGCACATGTGACAGCAGCATCATGAGTATCAAATGTGACAAAACCATAATCCTTCCTGTCAGCAGATGGCATGTTCCGGGCAAGTTCAATCTTTTCAATCTCCCCATACTTCTTTAGTAGCTCTCTAACGCGATCCTCATCCCAAGAAGGAGGCAGGCAATCAATAAATATGGTCCTAACCTGAACTTGGGAGAAAAAATCATCAAGCTCTCACAATAAAATACATTTATGATTTCCAACAAGCCCCGTAGCTCATGCCACCTAAAGCAAAAAAGAAAAACTGTTTTGTAGCCAACTAAAACTGTTTTGTAGCCAACCACCAGCTGGCTTAGTGGCAAGAGGCTTGTGAGGCATGAGAGCTTGGGACCAAACCATAGCAACCCAACCACAAATTATATTAGAAGAAAATTTGTTTTAGTAAATTACCTGTGCCATGATTTCATCACCGGGATCGATGAAGGAATCTGCAAAAGAAACCTTTGCAGGCCTATCAACCCCAAATAAAACATCTCTCCGTTGAAGGCGCTTAAAAGCATCCATCGCATCTGAACGGGATGCAAATTCCAAAAATGCAAAGCCTCGATTCATTCCTTCATTGTTGCTGTCTTCGACCAATGTTAAGTCCTCAACATTGTCAACTCCGTAATGTTTCAACTTCTCTTTCAACTGGAACAACAGTCAATAACGAATACATGTTATCTACTTATAACCATTTACAAAGATGGCCCACTTTCTAGTGACCTTAAATAATCCCATGTACTTACGGCTTCCTTTGTCCATGTCTTGCATATATTACCCAGAAAAAGGGTGTCACTGTCTTGACTTGGGGTAACACCACACTGTTTTCCATTAATCTAGAATTGCAGTCATTAGAACAAAATAGTTTTAAGTTTTAAAGTTGATCCATTTTGAAATTCAAAGAAGTAATATTATTGAAGAACAGAATAATTACCACGGGATTCCTAAGTTCAGTATATGCACGTTTTGCTTGTTCTATGGTTGCAAATCGCAAGAAAGCAAAGCCCTTGTTCTTCTTTGTTTGAGGGTTCATCATCAACCTAACTTCAACAATTTCACCCACTTGGTTGAACACTTTCCTGATATCATCTTCGGTAGCATCCTTGTCTAAGCCCCCAACAAACACTTCAAACTCTTTACGCTTGCGTCTCTCTTGAACAACTTCATGTCGCTCTTCATGCTCGGTTGCATCATCCAAATCTGCATGCTCTGCTTCCTCCCTGGGATGCTCATCATCATCGGCATCACCTTCTACTTCAATTTCATGAATATCTTCGTCCTCATCATCCTGCTCCTCCTCAATCACTTCCTCTACTTCATCTTCCACTTCATCAGGATCCATCTCCTTCTCGTCATAATCCACCCCACCATATTCTTCAGCTTCATATTCAGGTTCATTATCATCCAACTCTAACCTCTCATCTTTTTCATACTCCTCGATAGACTCCTTAGAGTCATTCTCTTCTGCGACAAAGAAGGGATAGAATAATCAAGGCCAGCCAAGAAGCAATCACCTTAAAGCAATTGATACGAAATTCTAATAGAAACAAAAATATCTCAACAATCCAAATTCTCGTAAAGATAATGATTGTGAACCTTGCAAATTCTCGGACAGGGAAATAAATGGACAAGGATACGTTTATGTGATACCAAATATGATCCAACGGAAATCAGACACTTTATAACATGCTAAATTCCAGGAATAGCCCACAAAACTACAATAAAAGCTACAGTTTTGTATAATGGCGATGTGCCATATAATTTTCAAACTTGCAGATGCCCAAATCCATCAGATTGAAAGCAAATCGGATGAACCAAAAGCAAACCAAAGACTTACTCTTCATCGCAACCAACCCATTGGAATTCAAATTTAAACCGGTGTTTTCCTCCTCAGCAACCCCTTTCTCCTCGATCACCACTTTTTGCTCCGGAGTTGGTTTCTCAACAGCCTTAACGGTCTCCACGACCTCCTCAACTGGAACTGAAGCCTCCTTTGAATTCACGGCCTCGTGTACAGGCTCCGCTGGTGGATTCTCGGATTTGGACGCCCCTCTAGTGGACCTCGGCGTTCTCTTTGGACCACCGGCCGCGGCTCCTCTCTTCACGGTTCTAGGAGGCATTGTTTAGAAACCACACGACTGAGATATCTGAATTCGATAAAGGAAAAAGGGATAATTGAAACTTCCGATAGAACAAAGAGAAAAATTAAAACCCACGGATTGATGAGAACTCCTAGATAAGTCGAAACGGAATCCAAATTAAATATCCTAACTTAAAGAGAAGTAAATAAGGAAATATCTAAAATCGCAATAAAAAACCCTAACCCTAAGTATGCGAATGAAACGGGGGGAATAGAGAGAGTGACAAAGAGGAAAAAGACGTGAATTTTGTTTTGGAAATCTGGTTCTAGGGTGAATTTAATACACGGTTTGAGGTTGGTCTCCTGGTTTATTTAGATATATATATGCGCGCGCACGGACAATGTCATCGTTTAATATATATATATAGATCGCTATTTTGAAAAAATAATAGAGACAAAAATGTGGTCTTTCTTTTTTAATATAGAGAAAAAAAAAGCAGTTGAAGTTTAAATGTTTTTTTTTATCAGTGTCGCCTGAAAATATATATTTTTAAAATTTTTAAAATACATATTTTTAATTTAATTTTCTCAACCCAAAATTATTTTTGTTTTTATTATAGTTATAGTTATCTATGGTTAATTTCACTTCCCAAAATTTCTTTTTAATTTAATTCTCCCAACAATAAAACAAATCGGTAGCTAGTGTCCTAAAGTTTGTCTTTTGATTTAATTCAAGCTTCTTCTTTTTTCATTTTCTCGTTTTCATCTGATCTTTTTTTTTCAGCAATTTTCTTTTTTTTTTGGTTTTTTAATGCGTATACCCATAAAAATAGTGATATCTTTTAAAAATACGTACTAATACTGTCACGGTACTAATAAAAAATTAATTTATTTCCCACGCCATTTTATATTTTTAATATTGTTTTTGTAAAAAAATCAGAAAATTGAGTCACGTTTAAAAAAAACATTTCATTTTTTAAAATATAAAAATTTTAGATGCATACCATTCTTATTTGTAATGTTATTAATCTCTATATCTATATTTTATTACAATTTTAACTGACATGTTCAATTATAAAGTTACAACAAATTATATTAATTGAGTAATAGTTCGGCTGATATCAATATTATTGTCAGAGCAAGAGAATATGGAAGCATGAATATACTCCTATTTAAGGGTGGATAGAGATTATTAGTAATTTTAAGCATTACATCAATAGATATTAATTGAAGATAATTTTGTATGTTCATGTAAATTTTATAAAAAAAAAACTATTTATATACGATGAAATTCATAGTCAAAATATTATAATTTATAATCTCAACTTTATTATTTTAATTAAATTCATATTTAAATATTTATTAAATTTCGAAATTTATTATGTATATTGTGAATGTGTCGTAATGTAATTTCTTATCGATTTAAGTTTACGGCCTAATCAAAGATGTTATTTAAATAAAATCATGATACACGTTCTACAGTTGATATTTTTTTGAAGTGTTGATATATTATTATTATTATTAAATAAGTTTACATTTTATTATTAGTTTAATGAAACAGAGGTATTTCTATATTGGGCGACGAAGACACGTGGAAAGCATGGAGAGTGAAGCAGCTGACATTATCACCTCATCTAACCATGATTTGTTTGCTTGGATCTTAAGGTATAAGCTGAAGCATGGCCGCATAGGATCTTTCCTCGCTCGCCGTCTAATCTTACGTGGCACTGTTATAGTACCGTAATCTTCCTCCGTAGAAATCAGTAACGTTGCAAGTTCTTATAAAAATTTTGCCCTTCGTTTTGTAAATTCATATTATACTTTCTTAAAAGAAAATTTATGGATAATTAAGAAGTGAATTTCCACAATAAGAAACTGTTGTATTTTTCTTAATCATTTTTATTGCAATTATTAAACTTAGACCTCATGGATCAAGAAATCAATAAAATCAACAATAAATAAAATATCATCATTTGTTATATTTAATGATTGAGTTTTCTGCATTAAAACCACATCACACATCCTTTTGCTACTTAAATAAACAATATAAGATAATATGTATCACAATTTTTTAACTTGATTTATAAAATTAAAAAATTTATGTTCAATGTTTAATCCTTAATGAACTTACAAAACATAAAAAATTAATTATTAAGTTCACTTCAATGGATCCTTTAAGAAACAAAAAATAAAATAATAATCCACGTAAATATATAAAAGCAAGAAGCAATAATCATTGGCACATTGAGACTTCTAGTCCAATAGGAAGGTTTTCTTTTAAAGATTCTTGATTCTTTTATACGAGAAAATTTATATTTGTAATTATATAATTTATTTAAACCAGTAAATATGTTTAAAACATTGAGATATAACACCTATATCCAACATATTCACTTAACAATATTTGGTACATATAGGGGAGGTTCCATGATTTGGTAGAATCAGGTCACCCGGCAATACAAATAGTAGGTTGTTTGTGTGATCAGTTAAGTAGCATTTGTGTTACATGTCAGTTGTCAAGTATAGTAATAGTACTATGTGATCCTACTTTGGTGTTCTCTTTATTAAAATTGTACAATCGTTATAGTTTCGTAATCTCTCTATGTTCCCTTTTAAAAGATAAAAGCAAATGATCAAAGGCGAGAGAATTCTTAACTAGTTTAAAAGAAATTCACGGACAATCAACTTTGTATGGTTCAACAATGAATCACTTGAAAATGTATTTAGTAAAATAGTTATCCGTGAGGACCTGATTGAGCCCTTAATAAGTCACTAATTGTTTTGACACATATAATTGTTAAACTTTTGTTTCTGTGAACTTGTCAGTCATCCACGCACATTGATTCTTGCTATCAAGTACACATTTTGGGGTTTTATAGGTGATATGTTCGCTGAAGAACAGAATGAATTGGTTGAATCGGCAGCTGAAATGTTGTATAGTCGTATACATGCCCCTTACATATTAACTAGCAGGGGAATGTCTTGCTATGGCGGAGTTGCCGCCGTTTATTCCGTACATTCTTTTGCTCTTTGTTGGCTTTGTCATATATTGTTTACAAAGAGCTTACTACTGCGCGGACAACATTATCCTCCATTTGACTAGTCGGATATTCGTCGTCCAAGTACAAACTGTGAAGATATATATTATCCTCGATCCAAGTATCAAGGCAGCATCCTTTCCAATTTCATCTGCAATTTTACTGGCAATGGGGAATAACACGTTTACTGGTTTTAGGTATTAGCTTGACTTCTTTACTACATTACACTTGATTGTGACATTTGATGGACATACTACTGAAATCAGTACTTTCAAAATTGGCAAAAATTAATTTATTTTTAAAAAATACTAATGTCGAAAATGGAAGTGACCAAATGGGACTTTTTTAATCTTTTTGTTTCTAAAAACTTACATAATCGTTTATCTTTAAAAATTGCAACTATTTTCCTTTTATTTCTTTTGGCCATTAACATCATAAACTAATTAGTGATGACATGTTGAAAGACACTCCCAGAAAACACCGTCCCATGAATTCAAAGCTACCAGTGAATGAAGTACGTATAAAAGAAAAGCAAAGATGGTGCTAATTTAAAAAATCGATTTCGGAGAAGAAAAGTAGATTGATTTCCATGGAAATACAACATACACGCGGACACATAAACCTGGAACGAAATTGTCAGTAACATCAAATTTTAGCACTTTCAGATGCAATGCCATTAAACATCTTATGTCGATCAGTCATCATTCATGAGCTTAAATGCAATAGATATTAGTTCATTATTATTTGGAATTTAGTCAGCGATAATAACAATGGATCAATAATAATATTTCTAAACCAAGTTATCGGCATGCTGCACCATCATCAAAATCAAGTCTAGGAAATAATGAAAAATGGGGCAAAAGAGCACTTGATATAAGGGCAAAAAAAAGTAAGGATAAATAATAAGGAAGAAAATGTTTGGGAACAGAGTTGTGCACTAATGTTATCAGCAAAGACCCACGAGCCAATGTCTACCGTAGAAGTTGAGCCATTCATCAAAAACAGCTATTGCCTTCTCTTCCTTATGCCTAGTCTGTTCATGAAGGCATGCAGTTACGCTCTCACCCCTAATTTTATTACTGAATTAGTAACTTGTGATCCTCTCCTTTTTGCAGGCCAGTCCCAGAGCACATAAGATTTGGACCCCCAAACTCGGAAACAAGCACAGATACAACCAATAAATCCATATATTTGCCAAAGTAACTAAATTTCCAAAGGGGGAAAAAGAGCAAGCCAGAAAAAACACCACAGGCAATATAGTATATACAGCATCATGGTTGCCTTGTTGTTGCACTATCCCGCAAGTTTATTTGAGACCAAAATAACATGAATAAAAAAACTACAAAAGCTAGAACCAGCATCATGTCAGAGTGCTGGGTTGCTAAACAAGTAGCAGTCCTGCTAATAATTTTAAAGCACCAGCCCAAGCGAGATGGAACAAGCATATCAATCAAGTTTTTAACTGTGAAGAGCTCAGTAACGGTGGCAGATCTGGCCAACCATTCGCCTGTTAACTAACAATTTTGATCCTACATTAATACTTTACATGACGTTATGCTTAAATATTCACATTGAACTGAGAATAAACCACCCATGGACTAAATATCATTGAACATAATGAAGACCCCGTAGATATGACATTATACATCTTGTTAGACCATACTTTTTACACTTCTCTAGCATAAAGTTCGAAGTGTATCTTATTAACTTATAACGTCACTAAAATACTTGGGGGGAGGGAAGGAAACTCACTTATTCTCAAGTACAATTTAGTAAAAAGCCAATGATTTCAACAAATTGTAACTCCAACTAAAGGTTGTGCTCAGTATGTTTTCTTAAAAAAGCATTTTTTAAATCACCAACATAAAAACCCACAGCTTCATTGATTTCTGAGCAAATTAGAATTCTACTTTTCCAAAATCATTTCTCTTCTAAGCCCAATTTGTAAGGCACTGCCTCCACAAGGGTTTCATTTACCAACAACTTGCCAAAACAACTATAAACCATTTCATGATGCTTCATAATGAGAAACAGAAATTTCCCCCAAAATCCATATAACTCAAGTTGGAGAGCACAGCTTCATAAAGAGTTGCTTCATCAAACAATAACAAGGGAGAAAAGAAATAGCAGCCGCTGTGACATTAGGAAGTGGTCCTTCAGTAAGAAACAGATACTTTCCTATGGGTCCATAAGCAAAAAGTTCAAAATCTTTGCCAAGCATACACCACAAGGCCAAGGACAACCCAAAACCAGAAAAATGAAAAAAAATTGAACACACGAAACTTTTCTCAAGAAAGATACCAACAAATAGAACTAAAAAGTGCAACAGTGACCAAAAAGTCAAACATGTCAGGTGTTGAAGCCATGTCCTTTCCTGTACTAGAATCAAGTCCATTTCGTCTTAGTCGGGAATTCCCATAGAAAAATCAAGCCAAAACAAAAGTTAGTATGTGTCTACAGTGTACAAGCTTTACCAGATCAGGTTAAGTAAGTCTTTAATTTCCTCCTGGCATGTACATTGCTTCACAAGCACCACTTCCAAGAATTGCAATATGCTTGTACAAAAAAAGCATACAAGAATATCCTCTAAAGATTTCACATAATCTTCAGGTATAGGTACCATTTGATCTCTTAGTGCTTATCACCCTTGAGGAAAGATGTTAATGCCTTGTTTCTTACCTTATCAACACTTACCAGTTGAGTTCAGCATGCCAAAGTTTCCAAAATCCATAACCAAATATAAATTAATGACTTATCCTCGCTCAAATACTCAGCCCAGTAGAGTTTGTGACAAAAGCTTCCAAATTATCCATTGGTAGGGTTCTTAAATACAAAAGTAAATATTGTTCATATACAGCATATTCTAAGCACTTGCTGTTTAATCTCTACGTAAGATTAGTTTTCCTTACACCATAAACTTGAATACGCACTATCACAAGTAACCTGATCTTGAAACTAGAAACAGTTTGAACCAGCACCCTGCCTTTCACATTGAACTTAAGCCTCAAAACCTTGTACTACCATGTATGGAGGCTATAGCACTTGGCATGCTTCTATCCAATACCATGGGGTACCAAAACCAAAGCTTCGAATGCTCCACACCCTACGGAAGCCTCACTGTCTCCGAAATCTGTTTCATGGACAAATTCACCTTGCTAATACACCTCTCAGAACATATAAACCATCTTCTTCAGGAAGCCTAATCTACATTAGAAATGCATACTACTGCAGAAGATAATTATTACACGTCCACAGGTACAACACGAAAAGTAAAAGGGATAAAAACAATTGAACTTACATCAGTAGTATGACCCAGAACCACCCCCACCACCCATGTAACTGCTACCACCCATACCACGACTGGAGTACATGGATGAGTAAGAGCTACCACCAACCTGCCATGGAAGCAGAAAAAGAACATCGATATAGGCTAGTATAGTTTTTAAAATATCAAACAAAAGAAAGAAGGAAAAGGACATACACCAGATCCCCTAGGTATGTAATCACCACCATAACCAGAGGATGAGTACATTCCTCCAACATCACTGCTGCTAAAAGAACCTGAAAACCAGACCAAATGAAAGTCATTAAACCAGAAAACACCAACAATACGTCCACCCCACCCAGGAGGAACTTCTCTTCTTTCAATTTTAACAAATCAGCAGCAACTTAGAACACACCTCCACCATAGCCCATGCCCTGACGACTGCCATATAGCCCATGTGAGGTCTGACTAGATATAGAATTCCTGCTGCCACCGTATCCTAGATTGGATCTCCCAAGCCTATCAAAATAAGACAAAAGATAACTAAAGCTCCAGAACAAAGAGAATAAACACCAGAAAGCTCCTAAATAACAAACCTATCACCATATGCATCCACATATGGAGGAGCACCACCAACAAGTTCATAGTCTAGACGAGCCCTTGAATGCCTCGGACCATCATCAGCATATCGTGGAGGGACATCATCCTGATTCAACAAGCAAGTACACGGCATAATCAGCTAGGAAATTGTTAAATCATATGCCAATGATGACATAATTACTTGAAGGAACTGTGGGACCAACCATAACAGGATATGGCCTTTTTGAGCCAGAAATAGTGTCATAATCACGGCCACGCCCCTCACGATAACTAGGAGGAGGTCTTTCAAATCTTTGGGCATATGCATCATCTCCATACGGTCTTCTCGCTGCAGTACGAGATGTGGTTCTAAGCAAATCAAAGTAACCAGGGTTGCGAGAAGAATATTCTTCTCTATATGTGGATCGTCTATCAGGGACAACTCTAGATCCATAATCCATAACTTCTCTGCTCCTTGGACGAGGAAGCTCATCACGTTGACTATATTCCCTCTTAAAGCTACCCTTTGGATAAGGCATAACTGTCAAAAAAGATTGAAGTAAGAAATTTAAATCTCAAAAAATGAAGAATTCAGGTAGACATGAAGCAGAATAGAGCCATACCAGGGGCTCTTCTGTCATAGGATCTAGAAGGGGGAGGTGATAAAGGTCTGCCTCTAGCTGGTGCAGACATGAGAGGACGTCTATCTCTTAGTCCAACAGGCCTCTTTAGACTAGGTGGAGGGGCACGGCTACTAATTCCTCTCATCCCACGAGTAGCATAACCACGTGAATCAGGACGAACCCATGAACCCCTAACTACTCGTCCAGATCCACGCCCAGACCTGAAACTATCACGGCTGACGTTCTTACCTCTGCCTCTTTGATGTGGTCTCGATAACCTGGCTCTAACTTTGGCCTGAAATAAAAGAATAACCATTAGACAAGGTAATAGCTAAGTCATGTAAACAACATGGTACACCAAGAACATTGACTAACCTTGATGTCACCTTCGCCCAACTCGGTATTATTAATGCTCTTAGCACATGTGACAGCAGCATCATGAGTATCAAATGTGACAAAACCATAATCCTTCCTGTCAGCAGATGGCATGTCCCGGGCAAGTTCAATCTTTTCAATCTCCCCATACTTCTTCAGTAGCTCTCTAACGCGATCCTCATCCCAAGAAGGAGGCAGGCAATCAATAAAAATGGTCCTAACCTGAAATTGGGAGAAAAAATGATCAAGCTCTCACAATAAGACACATTTATGATTTCCTACAAGCCCAGTAGTTCATGCCACCTAAAGCAAAAAAGAAAAACTGTTTTGTAGCCAACTACCTCTTGGTTTAGTGGCAAGAGGCTTGTGAGGCATGAGAGCTTGGGACCAAACCATAGCAACCCAACCACAAATTATATTAGAAGAAAATTTGTTTTAGTAATTTACCTGTGCCATGATTTCATCACCTGGATCGATGAAGGAATCTGCAAAAGAAACCTTTGCAGGCCTATCAACCCCAAATAAAACATCTCTCCGTTGAAGACGCTTAAAAGCATCCATCGCATCTGAACGGGATGCAAATTCCAAAAATGCAAAGCCTCGATTCATTCCTTCATTGTTGCTGTCTTCGACCAATGTTAAGTCCTCAACATTGTCAACTCCGTAATGTTTCAACTTCTCTTTCAACTGGAACAACAGTCAATAACGAACACATGTTATCTACTTATAACCATTTACAAAGATGGCCCACTTGCTAGTGACCTTAAATAATCCCATGTACTTACTGCTTCCTTTGTCCATGTCTTGCATATATTACCCAGAAAAAGGGTGTCACTGTCTTGACTTGGGGTAACACCACACTGTTTTCCATTGATCTAGAATTGCAATCATTAGAACAAAATAGTTTTAAGTTTTAAAGTTGATCCATTTTGAAATTCAGAAAAGTAATATTATTGAAGAACAGAATAATTACCACGGGATTCCTAAGTTCAGTATATGCACGTTTTGCTTGTTCTATAGTTGCAAATCGCAAGAAAGCAAAGCCCTTGTTCTTCTTTGTTTGAGGGTTCATCATCAACCTAACTTCAACAATTTCACCCACTTGGTTGAACACTTTCCTGATATCATCTTCGGTAGCATCCTTGTCCAAGCCCCCAACAAACACTTCAAACTCTTTACGCTTGCGTCTCTCTTGAACAACTTCATGTCGCTCTTCATGCTCGGTTGCATCATTCAAATCTGCATGCTCTGCTTCCTCCCCAGGATGCTCATCATCATCAGCATCACCTTCTACTTCAACTTCATGAATATCTTCGTCCTCACCATCCTGCTCCTCCTCAATCACTTCCTCTACTTCATCTTCCACTTCATCAGGATCCATCTCCTTCTCGTCATAATCCACCCCACCATATTCTTCAGCTTCATATTCAGGTTCATTATCATCCAATTCTAACCTCTCATCTTTTTCATACTCCTCGATAGACTCCTGTGAGTCATTCTCTTCTGCGACAAAGAAGGGGTATAATATTCAAGGCCGGTCAAGAAGCAATCACCTTAAAGCAGTTGATACGAAATTCTAATAGAAACAAAAATATCTCAACAATCCAAATACTTGTAAAGATAATGATTGTGAACCTGGTAGATCCTCGATAAGGGAAATAAACGGACAAGGATATGTTTCTGTGATACCAAATATGATCCAACGGAAAGCAAAAACTTTATAACATGCTAAACTCCAGGAATAACCCACAAAACTACAGTAAAATGTACAATTTTGTATAATAGCGACGTGCCATATAATTTTCAAAAATGCAGATGCCCACATCTATCAGATTGAAAGCAAATCAGATGAACCATATGCAAACAAAAGACTTACTCTTCATCGCAACCAACCCATTGGAATTCAAATTTAAACCGGTGTTTTCCTCCTCGATCACCTCTTTTTGTTCCGGAGTTGGTTTCTCATCAACCTTAACTGCCTCCACGACCTCCTCAACTGGAATTGAAGCCTCCTTTGCATTCACGGCCTCTTGTGCAGGCTCCGCTGGTGGATTCTCGGATTTAGATGCGCCTCTAGTGTTCCTCGGCGTTCTCTTTGAACCACCGGCGACAGCTCCTCTCTTCACTATTCTAGGAGGCATTCTTTAGAAACTTAACGACTGAAAGATCAGAATTCGATAAAGAAGGGAAAAGGGATGATCGAAACTCCCGACGGAACAGGAAAAAATTAAAACCAACGGATTGATGAGAAATCTGAGATAAGTCGAAACGGAATCCAAATTAAATCTTCTAACTTAAATAGAAAGTGATTTAGGAAATATGTAAAATCGCAATGAAAACCCTAACCCTAGGTATGCGAAGGAAATTGGGGGGGGGTAACAATGAGGAAAAAGACGCGAATTTTGTTTTGGAACTCTATGTCTAGGGTATGTTTAAATTAATACACGATACGAGGTTGATCTCCGTATTTATTTGGGATTTTTGTCGAAATAAAAAAAAATTCCAAAATATTAGGGTTGAAAATTATTATTAAATTATTATGTTATTATCGAAGTAGGCCGTTTTTATGGGCTAAAAAAGTAAAAGTGCATCAGAAGCTTTGCCTTAACAACTCTGTATCATCGGCCGAATAGTTGAATGTTTGTGCCTTAACCCAGTTTCAAATTCCCTTTTTCATATTTGCTTTCTTCTTTTTAAATATCTTGTTTGAAGCTTTTTCCTTTTTTTAAATTAAATGTTTTTCAGTTTTATTTTATTTTTAATTAATAAATTCTCTATTTATAATTATGTAATTATATATTAAATTGTATATATCTATCATTACTTTAAATATATTTTATTTTTAAAATATCATTTATTTTATATATATATCTACTGAAAATATTGATATATGGAATAATTAATTGATTATATATATGGATGGTAAATTTTAGTATTATATATTTTTCTATGTCTATTTGAAATAATTGATTGAAATATTTCATTTATAAAAATAATAGTATTTAAAATAATTTTTATAATATTATAATTTATAATACCCACAATATAGGTGAAAATATAATGATATTTGAAGCAATTATTTGAAGTTTTTCACATATAAAAATATTAATATTTAAAATATTTCACATAAAAATAATGATATTTCAAATAATTATTTTTATAATATTGGAATTTATCATGCTGAAATATAACGATATTTGAAATAATTATTTGAAATATTCCACATATAAAAATTATATTTACTAAAAATAATTATATTTAAAATAATTAATTGATTTTATATATTAGATTTTACCATATTTAAAATAATTATTTTATTTTATAATATTAGAATTCACCATGCTCATAATGTACATGAAAAATAAACAAATATTTGACGTATAAAAATTATATATATAAAATAATTAATTTTAAAAAATTAAAATATACTTAACATAATATATATTAAAAATTTTATTTTCATTAACAATTACATATTTATTATTTTGTTTCTATAAATAATGATTTATTAATTAAAAATAATAATTGGAAATAAAATAAAAAACTTAAAAACATTTAAATAGAAAGGCAAAATGCTTAAAGAAAATGAAAAAGACAAGCTTTAAACCATTTAGCTAATGATGTTAAGTGATGTAAACCTAAAAGAAATGGAAAGCCGCATGTTAACCTCTAAAACACTTATAGCACATCTAGTTGTGAGGAATGGAATAGGGTTCTAATCAGTAATTCAATTGTTTGATTGAATGGAATTGAATAAAGCTGTAATAGTATTCTTGCGTTTGGTTGAATGAAATAGATGTTGTAGTAACATAAGGGAAAAAGTTGAAATGACCAAAATTCCCTTAATAGAATTTTTTTAAGTAGATAATTATTGTTATTGTTATTAAATTTTAATAGTGCTATTATTAAATATAATTTAATAAAAATAATTTAATCATCTTTTAATATAATTATTATTAAATATAATTTAATAATATTAATTTTTATTGTTCAATTATTGTTAAATGTTCATATAAATTGAATTTAATTAATATAATCCATAAAAATAATATCTATAAATTTTTAATATTATAATTAAATGCTAATAATTTAGTAATATTATAAATATATCTAATAGTGTAATTAATATATTATTTATAAAAATATGATTTATTTCTTAATAACTTTGTAAATGTTATGTCAAAAAATAATATTTGAAAATAAATTAATTTAACATTTTATATTTAATATTTAATAATAAAAATATTATTTAACAATAAATTTAATTTTCTAAATTTAAAAATAAATCTAAAAATCACAATTAAAATTATTTTATTATATATTTTTATTTTGAATATAACCAACTGAATTTATTTAATATAAAGTGGGGAAAATATATAACCAAACAAAACATAACGGCAAAAGAATAGCCTTACCAAAATAAAGATTATAATAAAGAAAAATAAATGCAATAATAAATAAAACCATTAGAGCTTTGCCCTCAGTATTCACAATCTAATTGATCTTAAAACCATTTGAGCTTTCTAGAGACTTCATCTCTTTCTTTTCTTTAGAGTTTTATCTAGTTCTCTCTTCTTCTTTTTTTCTCTAATCCTCTCTTTTTATCAAGTATCTCCCTCTCCAAATCTTTATCTCCACCTACTCTTTCAATTTTTTGTTTAGTTTGTCCTAAAAGCCCACCAAAACTTATAGATCCATGCATGCAAATCTCTCATTTGTTAATCTCTCACTGTCCATCACAATTTTTTTTTCTGATTTGGGTTGTTTTTTTTTTTGTTTTGTTTTTTAAATTTCATTATTGTGTTTAGAACAAGTCAGAGTGAAGGATACCCCTTGTGTTGATGCTGCGAAAACAACATTGTTGGATGAAATCGAAGTTGATAAAACATGTAATCGTAACAATTGGGTTTCAATTTTTGTTTCTTCTTGATTTTTCTTCTGTAGCTATAATTCATAAACTGAAATCGTGGTTAATATGATGTTTTCGGGTTGGGGTATTTTTGGGGAAAAAATTGGTGGCTATTCGTTGAAAGGCTGGAATGGCTATTCTTTAGTTGTAGCACGGAATGGGTATTCCGTGAGTGGCCGGAATGAGGCCGTAATACTACTCGGCCATTTCACTCATTCAATTAAACCAAACAATGGAATAAAACTGTTGCGCTAAATAAGGTATGAATGGAATAGCCATTCATGCCAACCAAACGCGTTGTTAGTGTATTTAAATTTATTAGCTTTGATGTCCCAAACTTTTGATATAGCAACATTTAATATAATTTTTTATTTATATTTCTTAAGTCATTTGATGAAAATAATTATTGAATTTTTTATTAATCATTTCAAAAACATGTTTGAGATGTGTTTTAGTTTATTTAAATGTCTTTGAGTCAATCCAAAATATTTTTAAGTGTTTTAAACTAATTTTGCACAAGCTTGGGAAGTTGCATTGATATTAGGAGGAAGTTTTACCGATAGAAGTAAGTCAGAGAGCTCCTCAAGCATTCCTCCAGCCTTTAACCGATACTTAGGGGGTCCTTCTATCGACATAAGTCCACTAGACTTTTACCGATACAAGTTTACTTCTATCCATACATCTTGTGAGTTGTATCGATACAAGTCTATTTACAATGCTTCCACTGGTTGTAAACGATCACACATTTTTTCTTTGTTATATCTACACATCAAGAGCAATTTAAAATACAAGAGATGAATATCTGAGCAAAGAATTCAAAAGAAAAACATTCAATTGTTTATTCTATTCATTTTCTCTTGTACGCATTCATTGATAGCTTATTGTAATATCTTTTATCACTATCAAATCTTGTATTTAGAGGTTCAATGTAACGGCCCGATTTTAGTTAAATCAAAACAGTAGTTTCAAAACTACAAATCCGAGGTCAAAAAATTATTTTAATATTATTTTTGGTACTTAAAACATGCAAATATATATGTGTGAAAGTTTCGTGAAGAAATTTTACTGTTTGAATGCTTAATTCGGTAAAAAGGACTAAATCGCATAAAGTGTAAAAGTTGTGTTTTATAAGCTAAAGGTGTCTAATAGCTATAGAACATTAAAGTAAAGGTCCTTAAGTAGTAAATAGGCCATTTATGAGTTAGTGGATGATAGTGGAGTGGCATTTGGTGTAATTACTAATTTTTTTAATGGTAAAATAGTAAATAAGTAAATTAAAGATAAAATAAATAAAAAAATTTACCAACCCATTTGTTTCATCTTCTCCACCAAAATTTTCAGAAAATAGGCGTTTTGAAGCTTAAAATTTCAGCCACTTAATTCCGTTGCATGTAAGTGATTCCTTGTTTCGTTTTTGTTGATTTTTATGTTTCCGGGATCGTTGCTTTGTAGTCTAGCTAGTCCATGCTTTAATTTTTGAATCTGATAACGATTTTTTGAAATTCCATGGATGAATATCAATATTTTTGTTGTTTGATGATGAAAAATAAATATTTGTTGATAGATTATCATATTTTATTAAGCGATTTTTGAAAAAAAAATGCTTATTATGGATTAAATTGTGAAATTTGTAAATTGGGGTTGAAATGTGAAATAAATGGAATTAATGGGCTGTTAGGGACCTAGGGAAGATTCGAATATGCTTTGGTATGATGAAATTTTGTGTATTTTGTGTAGTTTTAAAATAGGAACTAAATTGTAAAAATGTAAAACTTTAGGGGAAAATGTATAAAATAGCCCTAACGTGTGTTTTGGATTAAATTGAATAAATAGTTGATTAAATAAGCTGATTTTGATAATATATAGATCAAGATAAGTCGAGATTGGGATTAGATCGGGGAAAAGAAAAAGTAGACGAATAGTCGATAATTTTCATCCGAGCAACTCGAGGTAAGTTCGTATAATTAGAATCAAACTTTCATTTAATTGCAATTGTATGAAATGAATATGTATATATATTCAAATTGAATGGTTGAACTAAACGATATTGAATTGCCTAATTTGAAATGTATTGAGTAATACCGAGCTCCATTTGAACTATGGAAAATAGTAGGATATGAGTGACATGTCACTAGGGTTACCGTTTTGGTCGAGCTTCTGCATTTGTTGCGGACTCACCACAGCTCGTGTAACACCCCTAACCCACATCCTTTGCCGGAATAGGGTGACAGAATATTACTGGAGTTTACAGATTAATTACACATAATTCCATTATTTACTTATGATCATATCAAAGCTGTCCACTAAAGTGATCGTCATTAAATTATCTATATCTTGAGCTACGGAACTCCGAATTAAGATTTGCTAAATTTTTCTGAAGCTAGACTCACATATCTTCTTACCATAAAATTTTTAAAATTTATAGTTTAGTCAATAAGTACACTTTATTCTTTAAAGTCATCATTGTTATGTTGTGTGACAGTTTCGACCTTTCTTCGCTAAAAAATAATTATATCCTCGTACGAGATTTGGATGATGTTCCCGTTTATTTCTATTGAAAATAGACTCATTAATAATTTTAAACATATAAATTATAACCCATAATTAATTTTATATAATTTTTAATGATTTTCCAAAGTCAAAACAGGGGATTCTAAAATCACTCTAACCCTGTCTCATAAAAATTTAAATATCTCATAATATGAAATTCTTTTGCTTACACCGTTTCTTCTATGTAAAACTAGACTCAATAAGATTTTATTTCATATTTTATTAAACCTCTAATTCGATTTCCACAATTTTTGGTGAATTTTCAAATTCGGACTACTGTTGTTGTCCAAAACTGTTTTAGTGAAAAATATTGATAACTAAGTTTATAACACCTTCACTTCCTTTTAATTAAACCCTATACATGACATATAAACCTTAAGATGCACAATAATATTTACCAAAGTAATCTGGATAGTGTGCCCTGATGTGTTGATCTGATCCACCAATTTCACGTCAATCAACAAAGAACATTAAACACATAGGAGTAAGCTTATGTAAGCTTAGAAAGATTTTATATATAACTTTAACTCTTCTAATTTTCTTTATTTTCATTTGCATTTCTTTACTTTCCACATTTATCCCGTATGCATAACACACAAGTCATGATCATATCATTCAACCATGGTTACAAGCTAGTGCATTTAACCAAAACCCTTTTTTTTTCCCCGAATTGATCGCATAATAAGTCATTTCTTGAAAAAAAAATTGCATAATTTAAACCTTACCACTTTTTCACAAGCACCAGCATATTTTCACTTCAATACTTACCAATTCAATGCATTATATAAATAATCATATTACCATTCCGCCAATGGCTTGGCACTTGCCTATGCATCAAGCAACCACACTGGTTAGCGTACTTGCATATATATTATATAAATTCAACTTTGATAAACTTATTTTCTCGACATTTCACACTTGAGTTTATTACAACAACCATATCATATCTCATTTGTTTCACAAGTATCTCAATTCTCATGCTTGCTGTATAAATAGCTTTTCACAATTTACTTCACATTTCATTATACAATTGCAATATCCATTCCATAGTCATTTTATGAGTATATAACTCATATATTCCATATATTTGCAACATATTTCACATTCTATTTTCAATTCACTATTTCATATTCCTAGCCTGAAGTAGACTTTATAGAACATACCGGATAAACGGAATAAATACATATGTGCATTATTATGCACTAATGAACAGGGAGCACTAAAGTGCTATACAGATAGCATAGATGTGCTAATCGAAGAGCACTAACGTGCTAATAATCAGAGAGCATTGATGTGCTAATAATCAGAGAGCATTGATTTGCTAATAATCAGAGAGCGCGCTAAGGTTACTTAATGGCATGCCACTAATATTCTAGTAGTTCTAATCTCGTCTACTTGGACAATTTCTATTATGCACATATATCACTTTTAAACTTTTCGCATAATGCTTCTATATACTTTACAATTTAATCCTTGCACTGATAATCCGTATACTTATATCTTCACTATCTTTAATACATGTAATACATTTCTAAATTCGTTATTCAGCCATAATTCACTAATCATCCTTATCATGTATTTCACATATCACTTTTATATATGTTGTAATTTAGTCATTAGCGCAAAATTTTATGTATCAATATATTTTACTTGTAATAACACATATAACATAAGTCAATACTAACACATATTTCTCATTCAATTCAATAAAATTACTTACCTCAATATTTACTTAATTAAGCTCAATATAAAATAATAATCAATTTCAATTTCTTGGGTCCATTTATCGCTTACTTTTCTGAATCAATTTACGGAACGGTTACGGAATTGAGTACTTCGTTTTCACAATGCCATAGTATAACTATGGTCTTGCATATAATCACATATCACACACCAAAGCCATAGCCTAGCCACGGTCTTACACGGAAGCACATACACACCGATGTCATAGCCCAGCTATGGTCTTATACGAAAATCACATATCACATATTGCCATGGTCCAACCATAGTCTTTTCCGTCAATGCGTATGAGTCACTGAACGAAAGTACTCAATCCAATGTTCCACTAAATTAGAACTTTTATTCAAACATTCATATTTTCACAATTATCTCAGTTTAATAACATTCATATACAATAACATACTATAGAATTCATGAAATTTTCATAAAAATTCATTAAAATTATCCATATGAACTTACCTAGGCCAATCAGTAGAATTTGTAAAAATTCAGGGACTAGTTTAATATTTTCTCTTTTTTGCGTTTATCTTCGGATTCCCGATCTATACTATAAATTTTCCATTCATTGGCATCTAATTCAATACTAATTCACTTCGCAATTTATGCCCTTCAATTTTTAAAATTACACTTTTACCCTAAAATTTACAATTTTTACAATCTAGTCCCTACTCAATTAACACTTTAACTGAACTAAATTTTCCTCAAATAAAACTTTATCTAATCATTTTAGGCTATTATACAGCCTTTGATATTCAGAATTTCAGTACAAAACTCCAATTCCTAACTTTTTCAGAATTAGGTCCTAAATTTTTTTTCTACTAAGATCACTTAATAAAATCACAATATAATGAAATTAAAGCTTCAAATCTATGATAATTAATCATAAAATTCCAGTACTCACTCATTGTAACTTTCAAAATCATTCATAGAATAAAAAACAAATGAATTCAATAGTTGGACTTAATTGTAAAAGTCACAAAACATGAAAAATTACAAAGAAAAAGCAAAACTTGAACTTATATGATGAAAATTATGAAAAACCAGCTTGAAAAATCTCTCCTATGGCGTTTTGGCTGAAGAAAAATGATGAAATCTCTAGATTTTTCAATTTTGTATTTGTTTTATATGTTTAATTTGTAAAATTTCTAATTTTGCCCTTGTTTCTCATTATTTTCTTGCCCAAACTGTCCAGCCCATATAATTTGGGCCTGATTGCCTTTTAAATCCCTCCTTATTAGTCACTTAAGCTATTTAGTCACAATTTAACAAATTCCTTATTAGTCACTAATGATATTTTAGCACATTAAACATGCATTGTAGTTTAAAAATAATAAAGTAGATTATATATTATTTTTATAGTATTATATATTATGATTTTTTAATTCATATAATAATAATTATATTAAGAATTTTATAAAATTATATATTATTTTATTAAATTATATTTAATAATAATTATGTTAAAATATGGTTAAATTATTTATTATTTTTAATAATAATCTTATTGAAATTTAATAACAATAACAATAATCATCTACCTACAAAAAATTTTGTTAAGGGTATTCTAGTCATTTTAGTTTTTTTTTCCTTATGCTATTACAACATCATTCCATTCAACCAAATATAAGAATACTATAACAGTTCCATTCCATTTCATTCAACCAACAAATAAATTACTAATAACAACTTTATTCCATTACAGCTCTATTCAATTATATATTTATTCCATTACAGTGAACCAAACGTACCGTTGATTTCTTTTTACTAGGAAAATCTGAATTTGTAATTATACAATTTATTTAAATTAGTAAATATGTCAAAAACACTATAAACATGACAGGGCAAATGACCAAAAAAAAGCCATTTTTTTTCAAAAATTACCGAAATGGGCCAATTATTTAATTATTTACCGGAATGGTCCATTTTCTGCTAAATCGCGTCCACATCAGCGCGATGTCAGGGTACGCGCCAGGAAATCGCGTCCACGTAAGTGTGATTTGCTGATGTGGACACAAAGCGCGCGACGTGGCATTAGTTTTTGTTTTTTTAGCTTGGAAAATTTTGAAAGGCCATAACTTTTGGCTCGGTTGTCCGATTAAGACGATTTTTTTTTTGATTTCGAATAACTTTTTGAGATCTACGCGCTGCCGCAGTTTTCGTCGAAAAAGATCCTTTATTGCCCCTAAATTTCAATTTTTTCAGTTTAAAATTGAATTTTGAAACATTCAAATCATTATTTTCCTTATTTATTTGGAGTAAACACCGGATTTTTTTATAGAATTGTTGTATTATTTTTTCTGATTTGACTCGTGTATGGAATAGGTCTGATAAATTGTTAGAACATAGGTAATATAATTAAGATAATAACAGTATTGTTTGAACCAATGTACTAAAGGAAAAGAGCAAGCATATTAACCAACTAAACTAAATTAATTAATTGACATATTATTAAAATACTGTTATTATCTTAATTATATTACCTACGTTCTAACAATTTATCGGACCTATTCCATACACGTGTCAAATCAAAAAAAATAATACAACAATTCTGTAAAAAAAATCCGGTGTTTACTCCAAATAAATAAGGAAAATAATGATTTGAATGTTTCAAAATTCAATTTTAAACCGAAAAAATCGAAATTTAGGGGCAAAAAAGGATCTTTTTCGACGAAAACTGCGGCAAACCGCCTTCGGCTATTTGTCAGCGCGTAGATCTCGAAAAGTTATTCGAAATAAAAAAAATCGTCTCAATCGGACAACCGAGCCAAAAGTTATGGCCTTTGAAAGTTTTTCAAGCTAAAAAACATAAACTGATGCCACGTCAGCAAATCGCATCCTAGAGGCACGGTTTGTGTCCACGTCAGCAAATCGTGCTTATGTGGACGCGATTTCCTGGCGCGTACCCTGACATCTTGCTGACGTGGACGCGATTTCGCGAAAAATGGACCATTCCGATAAATAATTAGATAATTGGCCCATTTCGATAATTTTTGAAAAAAGAGGGTTTTTTTTGGTCATTTGCCCAACATGACACACATATCAAACATATCCCTTAACAGTATTTCTTTAAATGTATCTCTGTAATTATACTACTATTTATACATAATTTTCTATCACTTCACTTACAACTTATGGTGGATAAAATTGAATACTAGTTATAATATTTTTTATCAGTTTAACCATAAATTAGTGTTAAATAAGCATATATGAACATTATTTATTATTAGTTCGGATTTAGGAAGTTAAAAAACGGTGCAAATAAAACGTAGGGAAGCCAGTTTTTTTTTAACACACCAAATTTAAGTTATTTGCTTAATAAGATTTACAATTTAATCCGCATAAGATTTGAGCTCGCATTACCATTTAGGTATGGGTGATTGAAGGACATGATTGATACTATATAAATATACTGGGATTTAATTAGAATATTTTGAAGTCCAGAGATGGGTTTAAAATGCGAACCATAATTTGAGGATGTGAAGTGCAATTTATCCCAGAAAAATCGAGAAATGAAATCGGAAAGGGAAAAAAATTACGGAGGCAGCAGCAGCAAGCAAAGGGCAAGAAAACAAGAGAGACAGAGGGAGCACCTTGAGGAGCTCGTGTTTCTCCCTTTCGTATTCAGAAACGCTAGTTTTCTCCGTCTTCAGCCCTACGTTACCTGCTTCTCATCCTTCATATCCGCTTCATCCAGCCTCGTTTTCCTTTTTCACTTCTCCAAGAAAACGGCCGCCATTTCCTCCTCCGACCTGCAACCCCCTCCCCTTTATTTCTCAATTCTAGGTTCTCACTCTCCCCGCAATGTAAGCTTGAACTTTTTAACCATTAATAGCAATTGGAATTTGGGTGGTGAAAAATAATAACAATAAATAAAAGCTATGTACAGTCACAGAGATCGAGGAGGAGGGTCTTCGAAATCGGAGCTTGTTGGAGGACCGTTTGATCGGAAGCGATTAAACGATGTGCTGGACAAGCATCTAGAGAAGTCGTCTCCATCCACTTCGAGGGGCTTCAACAGAAAAGACAAAGAAAGATCCTCTGTTCCTTCAACTTCCACTGGTAAATCCCAGCTTGACCATCGTGATTCACGCTCTGTGTTGCGGAAGCGACGATAATATTAATAACAATATTATCAGAAATATTTAGATAATTATTATGCCAACAATTATACTAAGAAAATTCCCAGTTAAATTGGAGGGGTCACAATGGTCCCGCTTAAAACCCAACAACTAGACAGAACTCACTTAGATATTTATAGCAATAATAACTAAATAAATATAACCAACATAAAGCTATTAAATAAAAGCAAACAAATAAGAAATAAAATACCAGAGTTTTAACGAGGTTCGGCCAATTTAGCTTACGTCCTCGGACACTACCAAATTAATATTTCCTCTAGAAATATTACAAAGGAGAAGATTTTGGGATGATACAACCAAAGGGGGAGGGGTTCTATATATAACAAACCAAACCCCCTCCCTTTCTATCTTTTCCTAATGTGGGATATTGCCAATATTCAACAAATCTCCACCTTGGCGATATTCCACATCTTCGAACATCTTCTCATAACACAAACTTCAATAGTGTCTTCAATTTTGCAACCAATCGCCTTCTTCCCTTTTGGTAGTTGTGCCAGCTTCCACATCTTGTTTTTCTCTAGAGATTGCATTTCCTCTTCCATTGCACCTAACCATCTATTATTCTCTAAACTCTGAATGGCTTCGGTGTAAGTGGATGGAATATTATCAACAACTGGAAGTGCATAAGCTACCGTGTCAGTGAAACGAGCAGGTTTCTGAATTTCTCGTCTCTGCCTTCTGACTGCAATTGGCTCTGATTGCTGTTGAGGTTCTTGGGTAGAAACCTCTTCCTCATCTGACTCTGCATCTGCCAATGAAGAATCACTAGTGGTACCTTTTGCTGGAATTACCACACTCTGCTCAAACTCCACCTGCTGCGGAGTACACTCCACCTGCTGCGAAGTACTACTCACTCCTTCTGGATTTACCTTATTCAACATGGCAGATTCATGAAAGGTAACATCCCTACTGATTATCGTCTTCTTTGCCTCTAGACACCACAAACGATATCCCTTAACACCAGCATTGAAGCCCATGAATAGAGCCTTCTTTGCTCTTGGATCTAACTTTGATTCTTTCACATGATAATATGCAATAGAACCAAAAATGCGCAAGGTGTCATAATCAGTAGCAGGTTTTCCATACCATTTCTCCAAAGGAGTCTTGCCATTTATAGCAGATGATGGCAAATGATTGATGAGATGTTGAGCGTACATCACAGCCTCAGCCCAAAACTTTCTATCTAATCCAGCATTAGATAACATACATCGAACTTTCTCCACAAGCGTTCGATTCATACGCTCTGCCACCCCATTCTGTTGCGGTGTTCCACCTACGGTGAAGTGCCTTACTATGCCACAATCTTGGCATATCTTCAGGAAAGGATCGCTTTTATATTCTCCACCGTTGTCTGATCGGAGAACCTTAATCTTCCTTCCTGTCTGATTTTCAACTTTAGTTTTCCACTTAAGGAAAACTTCAAGCACCTCATCTTTGTTCTTCATAGGAAACACCCAAACTCGTCTGGAAAAATCATCAATAAAGGTGACAAAATAACGTCTTCCTCCAAGTGATGGAGTCTTGGACGGTCCCCATACATCAGAATGCACATAATCCAGAATACCTTTAGTATTGTGAATCCCAGTGCCAAATTTCACCCTTCGTTGTTTTCCCAGAACACAATGCTCGCAAAATTCAAGTTTGCAAGTCTTTGTACCTTTCAATAATCCTTGCTTGGCTAGAGTTTGCAAGGATTTTTCACCAGCATGGCCCAAACGCATATGCCACAGCTGTGTTGCCTCAGCGTCCTTCTTGGTACTCGAAATTGCTGCTGCTGTTGTCCCGACCACTGTACTACCTTGGTAGTAATACAGATTGTTCTTTCTTATGCCTTTCAACATCACCAATGCTCCTGAAGTTGCTTTAAGAACTCCATCTCGTATTGTCACAACTAGGCCTTTAGATTCTAACGACCCCAAAGAGATGAGATTCTTCTTCAACTTTGGGACATATCGTACATCCCGCAAAATTCTAGTAGATCCATCATGACTCCTCAGTTTAATTGAACCTATCCCGGCTATTTTACATGTGTTATCATTACCCATGTAAACAACCCCTTCATCTAGTTTTTGAAATTCAAAGAACCATTCCCGAATGGGACACATATGATAGGAACAACCAGAATCCATGATCCACTCATCTGCATATAATGTTGAAGATGTCATACTAAGAGAAAAGTCTGACTCTGCTTCACTATTGCATTCTGCAACATTTGCATCTTGCGGAGTCTTCCCTTTTTTCTTCAATTTTGGACAATCTTTCTTCCAATGTCCTTTTTCTTTGCAAAAAGAACATTCATCTTTGGCAACAGCTCGACCTTTGGACTTTCTTCTCTTCCCCTTAGACTGACTTTGCTGACGACCTCTTGTTACCAATGCTTCCACTGCTGCTTCACCTGAACCTTTCAACTTATCCTTTCGGCGTAGTTCATAGCTATACAATGCAGCAGTTACTTCATTGAAAGTTACTTCCGATTTTCCATGAAGTAGAGTAGTTTCAAGGTACTCAAACTCCTCAGGAAGCGATCCCAACAACATTAACGCCAAGTCTTCGTCTTCAAAAGTCACATCCAAATTCAACAAATCAGCCACCAGCTGATTAAAATTGGTAATGTGCTCGTTCATCGTGGTACCAGGAACATAACTGAAACGAAACAGTCTTTTCTTCATATGTAACTTATTTTGACTGTTCTTCTTCAGAAATTTCTCCTCCAATGCTTTCCACAATTTACTTGCAGAAGTCTCTTTACTGAATGTATACTTCTGCTCTCTGGAAAGACATGATCGAATTGTACCACATGCCAATCGGTTGATGGTCTTCCATTCTTTATCATCAACCCCTTCTGGTTTTTCTTCCTCAATGGCAATATCTAGACCCTGTTGAAAGAGGGCATCTAGAAGCTCACTTTGCCACATGCCGAAATGACCTGTTCCATCAAAAATTTCCACTACAAATCTCGTATTTGCAGTTCCAATCCTCGGCAAAATGTACGAAGTGGAAGTTGTTGATATGGATGGTTTTTCTTCTGTCATTTTTGCCATAGCTTCTACTTAATAGCCACCAAATGTAGAATACCCACAAGCTTTAGGAAATGTTTCTGATGTGTAAGATCAGACTAAGCTGCAAACACAGAGCATACTACAAAACCTTGGCTCGGATACCAATTGTTGCGGAAGCGACGATAATATTAATAACAATATTATCAGAAATATTTAGATAATTATTATGCCAACAATTATACTAAGAAAATTCCCAGTTAAATTGGAGGGGTCACAATGGTCCCGCTTAAAACCCAACAACTAGACAGAACTCACTTAGATATTTATAGCAATAATAACTAAATAAATATAACCAACATAAAGCTATTAAATAAAAGCAAACAAATAAGAAATAAAATACCAGAGTTTTAACGAGGTTCGGCCAATTTAGCTTACGTCCTCGGACACTACCAAATTAATATTTCCTCTAGAAATATTACAAAGGAGAAGATTTTGGGATGATACAACCAAAGGGGGAGGGGTTCTATATATAACAAACCAAACCCCCTCCCTTTCTATCTTTTCCTAATGTGGGATATTGCCAATATTCAACACTCTGCACCTCTCTCCAAAGCCAAATGTGATGGTTAGTTACTTGTCTTTCACTTTCTTTTGATTAATTTGTGACGAATCGTATGTTGCTGAGGATGTATTGACATATTTTCGAGTTAATTTGATTTGGTAGGATCTAGGTTTTTAAGCATTTGTCGGCAGCTCCGAGGTGATATGTTGGTGTATTTGTATGTGAAAAGTGTTTAAATACTAATTCCTTTGTTAAGTATGATTATTTGCAGATTTCGTACTTAACCTCATCCATTTACAAAGTGCATTTTTAAAGCTAAATTATTGGGATCTTGGCCTACTGAAAGTAGGTTTTATTTCATTATACTTCTATGTAGTTTTCATTTTTCCTTCTTGATATGTTTTTCCTAAGACAGGGCATAGACTATCGAGGTCATCAATCATGATTGATAAGAAAACTATTAAACGTAAGGTTCTTCTCAGTTACTGTTAATGTTGTCCTTGATTGCAGAGGAGTCTGAAACAGACAGTGAAGAATCAGATGTTAGTGGTTCTGATGGAGATGACACATCTTGGATCTCATGGTTTTGCAATTTGCGCGGCAATGAGCTTTTCTGTGAAGTTGATGATGACTACATCCAAGATGATTTTAATCTTTGCGGGTTGAGCAGTCAAGTTCCGTACTATGACTATGCGCTCGATTTAATATTGGATGTTGAATCTTCCCATGGTAAGCACTTTTGTAGTGCGGTAATATGAAATTATGAATTTTGATTGATTTGATATTCACTCATAGAGATGATATTATTTTCCAAATTCAAACCAGTCTTTAACAGATTTCTTTGCCTCTTCGATTCATAAGTCCATAAGTATGCTATTTTGGGCCTTCATGAGGATTTTCTCCAGGAAAGAATTTAAAATGATGGATGAAAGTTTTTTTTGGGAGGCATTCAAATTTATTTTGGTTGTTTGGTTACTTATGGCCCACATTAAGACGAATGTTGACCGACTCTGTAACTTGCTGAATGTTAATCTGATTATATGCCATTACCCATTACTAGACTTGTTATATGTCTTATCTTCTGACCGGGACTTGTATAGTAGTCTATATGGAGAATGCACAACCTTATTTGATGTTCCGTTTTTCTTATTGTCAAAAGCCTTTTTTACTATACTTTTGAATTTTTGCTATTGCTGCAGAATCTGAACACCAGAAATATCACTTTACGTGCATTGAGGAAACATATTATTGCAGTTGTTTCAAAGCTTGTGTTTCACATAGCATTTCTGACCATGTAGTTTGCAGTTATAATGCTATTATCTATATCTACGTACTTTTTTTTTTTTTTGCTTTTTATTGTTTATATGCATCATCCCTGTAGTGTACTGATGGTACTGTTGTTTATATGAACTCGTCAATCTTCCATGCACATTGATTCTTGCTCTTAAGTAGACATCTTTTGGGTTTTATAGGTGATATGTTCACTGAAGAACAGAATGAATTGGTTGAATCGGCAGCTGAGATGTTGTATGGTCTTATACATGTCCGTTACATATTAACTAGCAAGGGAATGTCTGCTATGGTAAAATTGCTGTTATTTATTCCGTATTTTCTTTTGCTCTCTGTTGACTTTGTCATATCTTGTTTACAAAGTTACTTCCAACTTCTGTTTCAGTTGGAGAAATACAAAAACTATGATTTTGGGAGATGCCCAAGAGCTTTCTGCTGTGGACAACATTGTCTTCCAGTTGGCCAGTCAGATATTCCTCGTTCAAGTACTGTGAAAGTCTACTGTCCAAAATGTGAAGATATATATTATCCTCGATCCAAGTATCAAGGCAGTATCCTTTTTAATTTCATCTGCAACTTTACAGGCTTTTAATGGAGAATAACAAATTTACTTGTTTTAGAACTACAATAACTAGAGAGTGACTTCTTTACTATAGTAAGCTTGCTTGTGACATCTGACGGACATCCTACTTACATCTTACTGAAATCAGTCATTCTTTTGTTTTGAACTGCCTTCCTTGTCCTTGCATATCAATTTTGCCCCCAAGTAGTAAAGCTATGAAATTGCTTATAATTTGAATGGATTATCATCAGATCTCGTAGGTCATATTAGGCCTCATTTTGATCATATTCTAGAGAATTAGGAGGGTGATTGGTGACTTGTGCTAATTCTATCATGGGAATCATTATTGGCTTTATTTGGATGTATGTATTTCAGTGCATGCTTTGCCTAAATGAAATTGGCTTTTTATCACATTCTGTATCTATATTTGATGATGGATTTTGTGGGACTGGTCCGGCACCGACTTTAGCGGGAGAAACCCTATTATTTTCCCTTGTTGCTATGTTTGCATTTTGTCTATGCAGTGTGAATATATCCGCAGCTCCATCCCAAAAACTATGAAACTGCTAGGATTTTGTAGAATCTTAAAGTTTCAAGGAATTTCTCGGATGAACGGACATTATGAAGTTATGAGATGCTAGGTACCCGTGCTTGTGAAATGCACTTTAACAATATCTCTGGGTTGGTGGAACCAAGCAATTGGTATGACTTGTTAGTTATTCCTATTTGCTTTTAACCATATCATGGATGTTATTACTTTTGTTTTACAGCTTAATTTTCTTTGACATTAACAAGATATTGATGGAGCATATTTTGGAACAACATTTCCACATCTTTTTCTAATGACATATGGACACCTAATGCCACAAAAGCCAGCCCAAAACTACATCCCAAGAGTTTTTGGCTTCAAGATCCATAAGCCCTGATGTGATACAGTAACCGCAAGTTGTATGTAAGTTGAGCTGAGATCTCCTATAGTCGGATGGACAGTAGCAGGCAATTTTCACATAGCCTGGTGATTCTTTCACTGCCGTGGATGTCCTAACATGCAGGAAATGAAGTGCAGAGAAAAAGAATTGGTAGGAGGATTTAAATGGCAATGAAACATGGCCCTGTTAGTTGAGCACAAATATTTATGTATCTACCCTAGAATTTATTAATGAATTGAACAGAGCATTTGTAAGCGTGTTTCTTTTATCGTGGGTTGAGGATTGTTCTGAATGTATTCCCTAAAGATAGCTATATCCAGTTGCAGGTGTAGTAGCCCCATGTTTTTGAGCAACGTGTTTTCTTTCTTTATTGTGCATTTGCACTGCAGTAGTAATGGTAAGGTAAACCCTTGCCATCCTAGACTATAGAGTAGGTATGAATTTTGGTTTTCCCCTGACCGCGTGGACAAACAATCGTTCCTTCATTGCGTAACTTGTGTGTTGGTCGCTTGCTGCTGCCTGGCAACATACTCCTACCCTACGGACATGGCAGGCTCATGTTATCTCTCGGCGCTGCAGAGTGCATAAACTCACCAGCTTTGAAAAATGTGGAATAATCAAAAGATACCGTCAAAGAGTCATATGAATTACAATTTGCATTGTATTTTGTTTTTGAATAATTCATGATTTACAACAAATAATATCCTTTCCAGGTGAAACAAAGCGGGGAAAAAAGAAGTCATTTTACAAAATGATTTCCTCTTCAATATAATAATCAATTAGTGAGAAAGTTGGAAATTCGGCTGGTTTTGTTTGTTTGCCTGATGGTGCCGAGAAACCAAACACGACTGCATTTTGCGTTATGGAAAGATGAAGGCTGGGCAAAATTATCCAACTTTTTCAACACGTGGATTCCTCAGTCATATTTTCCCTACCTCTAAAAAATTATATTATCCAGAACCACAAAAGCATTTATATTCAAGTTTTCAACTCAATTCTACCCCTTAATCATAAGTGAAATAACAAAAGGACATTGATCTCAAGTTTAATCTTGAATAACCCTTAATTTTATTATTATTATTTATTTCTCAATTCTTTTTGGTTTGAAGGTTGGTTAACCACATGATGAAAAGCATGTAGCAGTGTTGGGGAAAAAGAAATGCTACTGTAGCAGTATAAGTAGGCATGCCATTTTCAAATAGTCTGGAAACATATGGTAATTTTCTTTTTGGAATTATAGGTCCCAACTCCCAAAAGAAGAACTACTTGTACTTAACTTGATCAAAGCTTTCGGCTGATTCATACAATTCATTTTTATTGTGAGACTGATATTTCCTTTTCCATTCTAAAACAATATATCCACCAAAAACCCTTTTCTTCTTCATCATCATCATTCATTCAATCTCATGCCATCAACCCTTTTTTTTCTTTTCAAAATTATAAATTCATCTAGACTCTTCATACTTTTCCATTCTCCATGTCCACATTCAAAAGAAGGATGTTTTTATTTATATATTACGATGGCGGCGAAAATACAAAATAGTTCCGCTCTGCTTGGATTGGGCCCAATTACAGACAAAGGCGCCCCTTTTTTTTAAATAAATTGGGTGAAGCCACGTCGGATTCATGTTATTGGTAGGTTTAAACCGCTATCTTTGTCATTCTCCCCAAGTGAAGTCGGGCTTCCCCCCATCTCCTTCATTTTATTTGAAGTTACAAATAGGATTTTGTTCTCATGGAATTTAATTTTTAGCTTTTATATTAATTTTGGGATTTTATTTCGAAAATAAATACTTTTGAAGTAAATTAACATAATCAATAATTCTTATATAAAATTTTAAAAATGATTTTAAATAAAAAATTGATATTATAAAAAATTAAAATTAAATAGAGAATAAATTCCATCCAATTCAATCTTATTAGTTTTTGATTTCTTAAATATCTTTTTGCTGAGCGTATTATCAATTATAAATAATATATATTTGAAAAATTATAATCAAAATTAATTATTATAAAATACAAACATAAATCACATAATTAAATCAAGATAAATTTAAATGGAAAAATCCATACATAAATTGAGGATACGTTGAAAATTATTTAGAAATCAAGATTCAACAAAACCATATTTGTGTGCTTCTCACGCAAGCCAATATATTAGTTTAATTAAAAGAATGAAATCAATCGTCAAACCCAAAGTAATCTTTTTTTTCTTCCTCTGATTTAGTCAACAAAAGTAAAAGAAATAAATATAGGAGAAATAATTAGAAATTTTAAAAACTCAAAGTCGGTTTAGAAATAATTTCGTGACCGAGTATGTTTAACATATATTTTTTTTAAAAATAGTGAACAAATTGCATTTTTATAAATAAAAAATATTAAATTATATATATATTGTGGCATTAAGGTTGTCGTAACAGAAAAAAAGGAGGAACATTTATAGGGTAAGAGGGATGAAATTCAAAGGAAAAATAAGAAAGTGTGTATTGGTTTAAAAGGATGGATTAGCATAAATAAATTCCACGCAAGCATTGCTCTTTTAAAAAAGGATTATAAGATATACATAAAAGGAAAACATTTTCTCCAAGAAAGGCTTTTTCTAGATTGAAAAAAGAGAAAATCACTCCACTGCACACAAACAAAGGGAAAACCCAGGAAAAGAAAGATTTGAAATTTTATTCCATTTGATTGAAAGCAAAATAAATTTTTTTTTTTAAGAAGGGGTGAGTTTCGGGGAAGTTGTTTTTCACGTATTTAATGCATCAGAAGAAATCGGAAGTTCAGATCGGAAAAGAAAGCAGCGGCGTCTCTTCCGATTTTAATCCTAAACCTTCAACGGTTCATCACCACCACCACCAACATCATCATCATCATAGTCTTCCATCTCATCACCTGCAACATTTTAATTACCATCATAGTGTGTATCAGCTTTCCGATACAACAGCGACGCCAATTTCCGTTTTCCCTCAGATAGTTATCCAGAACCCTCCCCAAAATGACGCAATTGCGCCTGCTTCTTCATCACCTTCTTCTTCTTCTTCTTCTTCTTCGCCGACGCCTTACAAGAGACCCCTTTTGGCCCAAACGCCTTCTCTTACAAAAACCCCGACCTTGTACCGTTTTACGTCGCCCCCTCATTTCAGTTCCCCTAATGCCGCTTCCTTTTTTTCCTTCTCCATTGCTGCTAAATCTTTCATTTATCGGATTCTCCGTCGTTTCAAGCAATTGCGTTGTCTCCGGGTTCATCTACGCTTAATCCTCCTTCTATCTCTCCCTTTTTTCTACTTCCTAGTTTCGCATCCAAGCCACTCCTTTTTACTTGACTTCCTATCGGCTTTCGCTTTCTCCGCTGCGCTGCTTTTTTCCCTTAACCTCGCTCTCCCTCGACTTCCTTCTATTCGTTTGTTCTTAGCCCGTTCTTTTCCAATTAAGCTCAAGCCATCATCTTCACTCTCGAGGCCTCATTTGCCTGTTTTTTGGTCAATTGGGTCTCGACCAAAATCTGAAAAGCGAGCGAATTCGGGGTGTTGGGTTCAGGTTTATAGCAATGGAGATGTTTATGAAGGGGAGTTTCATAAGGGGAAATGTTCAGGGAGCGGCGTTTATTACTATTATTTGAGTGGACGATACGAGGGGGACTGGGTGGATGGCAAGTATGATGGCTATGGGGTGGAAACGTGGGCTAGAGGAAGCCGGTATCGTGGGCAGTATAAGCAGGGCCTTAGGCATGGATTTGGGGTTTATAGGTTCTACACTGGGGATGTTTATGCAGGTGAGTGGTCTAATGGGCAGGGTCATGGCTGTGGAATCCATACTTGTGAGGATGGAAGTCGATATGTTGGGGAATTCAAATGCGGAGTCAAGCATGGACTTGGACATTACCATTTTAGGTAACATAAAGATCGGTTTGATTTGTTTCTGTTTTACATCTTTCTGGTTTATGCTATGAATAATTTTCCTGTTTCTAATTGTTGCTTTAGTTATCAATTGTTGATTTTGAGATTCACTCTTATTTTGCCATGGTTCTTGGTGTCGGAATATGCTTGTAGGTTCTGTATGATCTTTTCTTCATAATGCTTTATTGTACTACCATTTGTTGAGAAGTAATATAAGGGTGTAGAGATTAGAAATTGGCATTGGTTTTGTTGCATGATCACCCTATATTGTTGGATCTGATTGAGAACCCTTTTGTTTGCTTGAATAGTAAATAGGTTTCATCTAAATGAAGATCAAGCAATGTACAGAAAGTGTAGTATGATTACGTTTAAATGAACCTTTGCAATGTGAGGAGTGCTTTTTAATTCTAAAGAATATCCAGCTATCTGCTTCATGATCATTGTTTAGTATTTAATGTACTATTTTTGATTTGAATCTTTTGATTTCCTCTATTTAGGAATGGAGATACATATGCTGGGGAATATTTTGCAGACAAGATGCACGGATTTGGTGTCTATTGTTTTGCAAATGGCCATTGCTACGAGGGTGCTTGGCATGAGGGTAGGCGACAAGGGCTTGGAATGTATACATTTAGAAATGGGGAAGCACAATCTGGTCATTGGCAAAATGGAGTTCTTAATGTCCCAAGCACACAGAACTCTACGTATCCAGTATCACCTGTAGCTGTTTATCATTCAAAAGTACTAAATGCAGTGCAGGTACTTTGACTTCTCTAATTTTAACTTTTAATCCTTTTTAAAATATCAATGAAGAGGTATTTGGTGTTGTAGGTAATAATCTTCTACTTTGCTTGTCATTGATTTGGATAGTCCTATCTTATGGTCTTCTCAGCTGTTTGATTTGGCATGGCAGGGAAAATAATTGCATGTTCTTGGGTGATTTTTATGTGAAATATCAGGGTGCAAACCTAGAGTTGGATAAATTGATGAGCCACTTTTTGCAATTTAGAAGTACCAAGAGGAGCCCAAGTTTTAGAACCATAGCTTGTAAAACGCATACAAGAGAGGCATAATACTCGTTAAAATTTGATGATTGCAAAAATTTTCCTTGGCTTGTTTTGTGGTTAAGAATTATGCTTAGCAATGAAACGCATTTCATGATTGTTACAGTCATCATCATTTTTCTGTGACATCAGAAATCATGAAACACTGAAACGACTGGTCAAGACTGATTTTATGTATATAATCATTGGTATGATACGCAGGAGGCTCGAAGGGCAGCAGAGAAAGCTTATGATGTGGCCAAGGTAGATGAGAGAGTGAACAAGGCAGTTGCTGCAGCTAATAGAGCAGCAAATGCAGCAAGAGTAATAGCGGTTAAAGCAGTGCAAAAGAAAATGCATCATACTAATAACAATGACAACATTCCCATTCCCATTCCTATCATGTGAGACTAACAACTGCTCATTTAGTTTTGAAAATACATGAGATAGTGGCGAGAGGATCGTGATTTGCGGGACTTTATCAAATAGGTTTGTGTTTTTATGCTGTTATCTCCTTACAGTCCTCGGTGTTTGGTCAAGAGGCTGTAAATTTAACATGCCTGGCATGGGAGAAGAGATGGCTTTAAAAGAAATTATTATTGTAAGAGCTGGGAAGAATGCCCTAGCATGCACAGAGGAAGACAAAGAGCTGAAGATGGTGATGGCACCATCCATATTTGTGGTTTAGTTATATCTGCTTTTCCTACAGTTTTGTAAAGATGAGGTAGATGATGATCGTGATGTAATAATATGTAAGTGGTGGTATTGGTACGCAAGTCTGGTGACACCTCATCCAGTCTCGGTGTTTGTTGTGAACTTCGATTGATTTGATTTTGCGATGAAGAAAATCATGCATGTTTTCTCATATTTTCTGTTCTTTTGAGTGAGAGAGTCATGCTATTAAAATTTGCAACTTTAGGTTAAATCCGTAGTTTACCTCTTTAGTTGTCACTTAAACTTGTATTCTGTTAAGAAGATTGATAGCAAATCCTATAGTGGTAGTCTTTCAATTTGACGTGGATATAAATTTAAAAATTAAATTTTTTAGATATAAATTAAATTTAGAAAGTATTATTTTTTGGACAAATTCAATGCCAATCCCATAGATACTATAATATGTGATGAACATAAATTAAAAGATTTTTTTTAATTATAAATTTTTGGACAAGTTCGCAGAGGAGTATCATCCATCTTCACTGTATGTTTAACTGTTTATCATTTTGTTAGAATTGCAATTTAATTCATCCTAATTCATTTCTACTGTTTTACTGAGTTCGTGTCATTTTTAATCGGTTCATCAATTTAATTAAGAAAATTACATAAATGCACTTTTGTAATTAAAATTAGTTATATTATTCGAATATTTAGTTATTTTAATCTTCTTATTTTAAGAAAACCAATAAAAATATGCATATATCGAAATTTAAACTCATGTCAAATAGACTAATGAACTCTTCAACTTACCACTCAACCAAAAATTTATTTTAATATATTTTATACATTTTTATTTTAATATGCATATTTTATTATCTCCATCTTGTATATATTAATAATGTTGTTAATTGTGTTGGTGTTACAAGTCAACTCGACACTAACTTACAATTGATAACAATGTTATGATAAATAATTGTAGTGCATTTAGTATTGTTATTTTTATGTATTTATGTTGTTAATTTTATGTGTTATTGTAATTAATTAGTTTCAAACCATAGTTTCATTGTTTATGTATTTGTTATTTTTAAACACATATTTGTATTTTAAATCTGTGATTTCCATGTGCATGCCATGAGGCTAAAACTTTAATCTGGCAAATTGGTGATCTTAGACGATTTATTTACTTCAAACTTGCCTAAGTTAGCCAAACACTTGCAAGATGAGAATTCTCACAAAATTTCTTTAAGGCACTGAAAAATATAGCGTAAGCAACTCGAAACGAAAAAGCAACGAGAGAACTAAAAAGTCACAAGAAAACAATGCACATAAGGTGTCTGAATAAATGATCTGAATATATCTTTTTAACTCAATAATCAAATACAATAGGATAATTACAATGCCTCTATTTATAGTTGGGAACCTTCAAATCCAATGGTACAAATTGAATTATATCAACGACTAAAATTAATGTCTATCTACAAGATGAGAATCCTAAGGAATTTAAACTCTATACAAATTTATCTCTTAGAATTTACATTAATTACTTTGGTAACTCTAGTTTTACTAGAATGTTTCACTGGGCCACAAATGCTTCAAATAGATGGGTTTATCCATGGGTTTCCCGAATCGGGTCAGTTTAAGTGGGTCAAATGGGCCTCATTTAATCAATTGACTTCCATGGGATGTTTTGTGCGCAATGGTCACGGGTTTTGATCCGCGGCCCGTGACATTCTCTCCCACCATTCTCACAAAACCCTTGTCACATCCTCAAAATGAAATTGGTTCAACTCGTCTCGAAACTACCTCAATGCTTCGGTTGACTCCCAACTAGTCTCTCTGTTGAGAATAGCGGAGAATAGCTCACACTCGAAGCAATTCATGATATAAGAATAGGGAGAATATCGTTCAGTTGAAAGTTGAAAATGTCTAAGATCCGTCTCGCTCAAAGCACATGTATTATTTCGAGAAAAAACTTATTGTTATAAATATCACAAATAGACTCGATTTTCAAAATTTGTGTTTTTCTACTCTACAAAAAAATCATTTTCAAACCGAATTTTTTCCAATAGTAGCTCACACTGATAACTTATCCAATGACACATTATTGACTTTCAAGTCTTGATAAGTGCTAAAAATAACATGTTTTAACCTCATTATTAATGTGTTTTTTGGTGATTATTCGATGTTAATTGTAAATTTTATACTCCTAATCCTTTAAATTCATATTTTAATGCTTAATAGAACAATTGAGAACAAAAGGAGCGAAATTTGGCGCGCCGGAGCAAGTTGAAGGAGCCACACGGGCTACACCTTTTCACACGGCCAGATAACACAATTGTGTGAGTCACAAGGGCATGTGGTAGACCATGTCGATTTCATGGGATTATGCATTGAACAGCGAAAAATCATGATTTTTAGGTTTTTTGGGCATTCGAAGAGGTATATATGACAAAAATAAAAAGATAAGAGGGAGCCGTTAGAGAATATTCAAGAACAACTCGAAAAACACTATTGAAGTAGATTTCTGTTAAGATTGAAGATTCCCAATTGATTTCTTAGGAAGTTATCATGAATTTCTTTATTTCTTTCGCTTATACTGCATCTTGAATTTTTTTATTTTTGAGCATGAACTAATTTTTTAAATACTTACGGAGATGAACCTTTGATGGATTCTGTTATTTGATTTTTATTTTACGCAATAAATACTTAATTTCATATTCTCAATATGCTTATTTCTTGGTTTAGATATTTTTACAATATTAATGCTGATAATAGGGAATAAGAATCCTGGTGGCTAGGGCGGGAGGATTCAAATATATATATATATCATCTCAGCAACTCAGAAAAACAACTTTAGTTGAAGTTTATTGCTAGGCTACCCAAATAAGGAAGATAATAAACTGCAGCACGAAATGAGCAACAGAAAACTCGATGTAAAATAGTTATCAGAAATTCCCATTACAAACGTCGTGAGGAACCCCAGAAATACAATTTCAAACAGATAGAGGGGAAATTTTTGTTTTCTATGTCGGTGCAGTCAATTGCAACTTATTTTACAATTAGATACAATACAACTTGGTCAGTTTGTTTGCTTATTTTGACTCGATTGCCGTGAGTGACTATTATCATGCATATCTTTAAGAATATTGAGTGATAACAAAAGGTTTTAAACTGCATAATTCGTGTGCAATTCCAGCTATATAACTCAGCAACTCAGTACTAATCAACACAGAAACAACAGGACGTAGCTGCAAATCATTATTGTAAAGCTTTTTAATAGCAACCTCGAAAGGCTCATCAGCAGGCTTGATTGTACCTTTGTAGATGCTCCTGAAGCCGCCTTCGCCAACCTTATGTAGCAGATCGAAATTACAAGTGGCTTCCCTAAAATCTGAAAAAGAGAAGACCCTCAAATTGTGAGATTTTGCTTCGTACAACTCGGGTGTGTTATGCGGAGAAGCTGCTGAGCATGCGGAAGAAGACTTTGAGATCCGGTCAGGCCCTGAACATCCCTCTGCTTTTCTTTCTCCTTTCAACTCTGGGTCTGATCTTTGCCCCTGGCTTCTAAACTTGTCTTTGAAAGAGCGAAAACACTTCATTGCAGGATAGGATATTTAAAAGAGGTAGAAGAACAGCAGATGTTCTCCCACAAGAAAAAAATGTACAAAATATATGTATGCTAATCAATAACTTAAATGACACAAAACAAAGAAAGGTGATTAACATGAAAATGGTTTAAGAGATTCCATAGTGGCAGCCATGGAAAAAGGCAGAAAACCAAACGTTCTAGAAAAATACAGCAGAAGTAAATATAGAAAATTGAAGTCGGTAGGAGATAGATAATAAGAGACGAATTTACATTAACCAAAGCTAATGATCACTTTATAAACAACTATAAAGCTTTGCATTAAATGGAAACTTCCATAAAAGTTGCCATTTCATGCAAAGTTTTGCTTCGTCTTTATCCTCGGAAAAATCTGACGGCGTGGATTGTTTTCCAAAAGGAGCTGAAATTCAGATGACTGGGTCTCCCCTTCCGTAACTAGGACTAGGTACTGTTGTATTATGAGACGGAGTTGACCTTTTACTTTCCATGCCTCTCTGTGTCACTCGGATTTTATAACCAGAAAACCAAAAAAAAAAAGGAGCAGCCTTTGTTTCTCTTCTTTTTTTGATCTTCTCCTATCTTTCGTCAATGCCAAGTAGGAAACTCCCTATCTCAATTCACTATAACAGCAGCTCCTATTGATCTGATCTTGGTACCCAGTGTAATATTAAGAAGCCGACACAGATACAAACTACCTCTCTAATTCATACACCTTGATGCGAAATAAATGCCATTTTCTTTCCACAACTTACAGATACAGAAGCTGTAAATTCCCATCCCAATTACTAAAGAAGATAAAGCCAAGTTGCAAATTCAAGTTTTATTTGAAAACGATGCATTATCAATCAATAGACAGACAATTGCAAGGGATGGGAGGAAATATGGCTGTGTGATATCCCTGAAGTAAAAATGGGCTGAGTTTTGGACTTATATGATTTAAGTAAAAGTGGGTCAGAAGAATTGGGCTCATTTGAACCGACATAACCCATTGTTTAATCTCACCAACAAGTAAAATAGTAAGAAGCCGACACGACACCCACCCCCCATAGGATTTAGGAGCCAATTACACATTTTTTTTAATTTTTATAATTTTGAATAATTAAATATTATGAAAAGGTTCAAATGTAACATAAAAAAAATAAAATCAAAACGTGTTTAATTTATGCCATAAAAAATTATAAATCACATTTGATAAATTAAAAAATGTTAAAATGTTAAAATTAACTACTAAAAATTTAAGTTATAAAATTTGTTTGATATATTACTTAATTACAAATTTTAATTAATTTTTTTATAAATAATAATTTTAAAGATAAATGTTTAAAGGATAATGTTAAAAGTATAAAAATAATTAGAAAAAATCCACATTAAATTATTAAGTAACTCGTTATCTACTTATTATTTTCAACTTTTTTCATTGAAAAATTTTATCATTTGTTTTTCAATTTGGATTATTAAACATGCTTAAAAAATTAAATTATTGAAAATATTAATTTTGAATTGATTTAATTTTTTCAGCAAATTATCAAACAAGATGGACGTCATAATCATCAATGATCCACAAATTTTTCATAATGTTTCATTTTCACCAGCTAAAGATTGTATTTCACCATTTATCATCCACCAACTTTACTAATATTTTACCAATGATAAAATTTAAACTTAAAATAGATTTGAAAGGGAATTTACTCATGGTATTCACACATAGTGAAACTCCAAACTAACCGCTTACGAGGTATTTAGTTTATAAAATATAAAATTATCCGATAATAGAATTATTAGAATATAAAATAATTAGCATATTATTGTATATATTTCATTACCCTATTTGATTCATTTAAGATTTTGTTTGGTAGTTAAGGAATTTTAAAATTACAAAAATGCATGTTTCACAAAATTATTATTGGCATAAAATTTGTTTTTTTTTTCCAAAACTTGAATATTAAAATGTAATAGTCATTTGTAAAATTTAATTTAATTATATAAATTATAATTTAAATATTAAAATAGAACCATTACAAATTCAATTATAAAATATTATATATTTGAATTTAATTTAAATATGAAAATATTTTTACATCCAATATAAGTATTATTAAAAGTGTCATGATTCCAAAAGTGTTTTTTCAAACCTAAAATGGATTTTAAAATGTTTTAACCCAAAACACTTATGAAAAGTCTAATATTAATGGAACTTTGCTAGCTTTCATTATCTTCTAAAAAAAGTTTAACCTATAAATTGATATATAAATTATACCATTTCCCTCACCTTGATACCTAAAATTTTTTAGTCACGGGTGGAATCTGAACTAATTTTTTCTTAAGTTAGTATCATAATTAAACCATCCATTAATCAAATCCTTAAGTTTATTTAAAAAATGTTTAATCAAACCATCCATACCTAAGTTATGCCCTTTTTCCTAAGTTTGCACTTAAAATTTTCTTTTGACCACAAGTGATATATAAACTATTATTATTACTCATTTTACACTAAAATGTTAAAAAATTAACCAATAATAGATCGTCACATCACATAAACTTTTCAAAAAATAATTCTTTTAATTCTTTCTTTTAGATCATTTCTCTCTCTTTTTTTCTTTCTATTTTACTACTTGTTTTCTTTCTTTCTTAATTTGTAATGTCTAGCAATGTTAAAAATGTTCGAAATTCACCCTCTCGAAACCGAGACATTGGTGATTATTTCTGTTTTCGAATTTCACTGCCTCCACTTAATGAGATAAAAAAAAATTATTTCATCTATCAAAACTAGTGTTCTCAAAATCAGACTAGTTGGATCGGGATCTGATCAGAATACAGGTCTGGAGATAGGGGCTGAACGAATTGACCTACGAACCAATACAAACTGATTGAATTGAGCTAAAAAACCAGTTGAATTGATTTTCTTTATTTTAAATATATGTATTTTATTTTTATGAGTTTTTTAATAATTTATTTGATCGAACTAGACAAATTAATCAAACTGGAAACATGTGACTTGACCAGTTTGACTATTATCTTGATTCTAAAAATTTTGATCAAAACTAAATGCTCACATTTGTTTAAGAAGCCCAAGACGAGAGGAAGAAGATAAGAAAAATATATGAAGAGAAAATAATGCTTTTTTTTGTCTTTCTTTGTGAAAACAATTTTTAATTGGTTATTTAAAAAAAATGAACTTAATGATTTAACGAAAACAAAGGTAAAAAAATTAATTTAGGTATTACTTGTGATAAAGAAGAAAAAAATGCTTAGGAACCAAAATGGCAAAACAATATAGTTTAGACACTTATTTATGAGAAAAGTTTTTTTTAAGAGACTTAACGGTTGAACTACTAGAAGTACCAATTTAAGAAAAACATAATTTATGTATTCTATCATCTATGTATCAAAAATATATTTTACATACCAAAATAAAAAAGAAATTATAATTGAAGTACTAATCTGCTATAAATATGGCATAAAATATGGTGGAAGAATTAAACCTGAGGGTGATATCCTGGGGCGGGTAACCCAAGCTTTTAAGAGAAAAGGGTTCCAAAGAAGCAGGAGCAGGAAAAGGAAAAGAAGGGGAATTCTGGTTCAACGATCAACGCATCGGAAATGGTAGGTGATGATTATAAAAACCTTAGCAGAATTCATATTTTAATAAATTCAGCTTCAAGGACAAACTCAATTACCTTGAATATCTTAACATTACAATTGTAATTTGCAAATCAAGCGTGAGTTAAAATAGCAGGCAAAACATTTTAGAGTGAAATAAATTCAACCCAAACCAAGTTGTATTAGTGCTTACAAATTAGTGGTATTAGTGCAATGTGTTTATTTTAGATTTTATAATTAAACCTAGTTGTAAGTTGTCAAAATCTCAAGCGGGGCCCCACACCATCTTCCTCGTGTTGACCACTAGTGTGTCTTGTTAAGACATGTCACGTTACTTCCTCAGTTCTTTCGATGTCGATGAATAGGCTTTCCCCCTTTTATGGCGAAAGGGATTTATGTCCCTAAACAAAAGCAATTTTTTGTCCCTGTAATGCAATGCTGGCATCTTAGAAACTGTGTAATCCGATACATTTTATTGCTTTTTCAAGTTCACAAAGCAACTCCTGGGATGCTTAAAAAGAGAATTTGGGGATTATGAACTTAACCATCATGCATCAATGGAGATTTTGATAGATAGGATCCTGTTTTGTTCTTTTCAAGGCGGAAAATCACATGGGGTGAAAAGTGAAACTTTTAAATGGCAGGCTGTTATAATGAAATGAAAGTTGAGATTAGGAGTTACCCTTTGACGAAAGGCAGGAGAAGAAAGGAACAAAAGGGGGGGGGGGAAGTAAAAGGTCAAACTCAATGACTCTAGTAGGCTAGTCGAAAGACATTTGTTTTCATTTATTTATTGTTTTGAATTTAGGCTGTCAGCTAAAACCGACTCGTCTCAGTTTCAATTCGTTGAATTCAACCATCACAAAAATAGTGGTACACAAAGCTTGAGTTAGGAAAACAGTCCTCGCTTGTCCAATATCCCAACCAAACCATCTGATTTTCAAAGGATAACCCACGAAGCAAAGCTCTGCAAGAAACGAAACCACGACTTTCATGGAATTCTCCCAAACCAAACCCTCTTGTACTTGAAATATTCGTCAAGTAACGAATGAGGTAAGCCCTTAGCTTTGCTTAATTTTAATTTACGTATCTATCTCCTATCAACTTCAATTACCTATATTTACTTGTGCTGTATTTTTCTAGAACCTTGTTTTTTCATTTGCTTCTCCATCGTTGACATACACATCTTGTTTCTTCAACCGGGTTTTCCTTTAATCTTCACCCTTCTTGCGTTACATTGACCTTTCTTTCCCTCTTTACATTGACGGTATGTTCTTTGCCTTTTTCCCGTTCCTGCTATTTTGGACGAATTCTTATTGTTAATCACCTTTCTTTGATCCTTCAACTTTTCTTTGGCTTGTGTCGTTTAAGATATGGTTATCATACTGTTATTTTGCAGATTTTTGTAGCGGGAGAAGATCTGCTATTTTTATAGCTCTTTTAAATATCCTGCAATGAAGTGTTTTCACTATTTCAAGGACAAGTCTAGAAGCAAGGGGCAAAGATCAGCCCCAGAGTTGAAACAAGAAAGAAAATCAGAGGGATATTCAGGGCCTGACCGGATCACAAAGTCCTCATGCTCTACCTCTGTGGCTTCTCCGCGTAGCATACCGGAGTTGTACGAAGCAAAAGCTCACAATTTGAGAGTCTTCTCTTTCTCAGAGCTTAAGCAAGCCACTCGTGATTTCAATTTGCTACATAAGATTGGCGAAGGCGGCTTCGGAAGCGTCTATAAAGGTACAATCAGGCCTGCTGGTGGAAATGGTCAGCCTTTCGAGGTTGCTATTAAAAAGCTTAACAAGAATGGTTTGCAGGTATGTCCTTTTGCTCTGTCTGGTAACCTGTTGAAAAATGCATTTTTCGCGTTCTGGCCCACGTTTGCAATAGGGATTCCTGTTCTGATTATACTAAATTTCCCATTATTTTAGTTTACATGGAGTATTGTGGGCTGGGACTATTTGGTTCCAATAGGAATTTCTGATTACACTATAAAACTTAAAAAGGTCTCTTGTTTATTTCACGATGCTCTTTATGCTCTTCCTTAAGTAGGTAGGCTAGCAATAGACTCCAATTAAAGTTTTCTCCTTTTCCTGTAGTTCTTATCAGACCGCAATTTATCTTGGGTTTGCCTCTTTTGATTATTCTAAATTTCCCATTATTTTAATCTTAATGGAGGCTGGGGATTACTTGGTCTCTTTTTAGGTTCATGTTTACTTGTGGGAGTTGGTAAAGGTCCAGTAAGAATGGTTGACATTAATCTGTATATTTTATTACATAATCAATCCATCTTACTAAGCAAGTCATTCATGTTACAGCAATTATGCCAGTTATTCTTACCTGCAAGGTTCTTGTCTCCTGTTAACGAGAAACATGTTGATATATACCACCCAACCATTCTTAAATGGCAATGACTGTTGTGTCATTTCATACTTGTCTTTGATCCATATAGGGGCATAAGCAATGGGTGGCGGAAGTTCAATTTCTGGGTGTTGTTGAGCACCCCAATCTTGTCAAACTCATCGGATACTGTGCGGTGGATGGAGAAAGAGGGATCCAACGTCTACTGGTGTATGAGTTTATGCAAAATAAGAGTTTAGAAGATCATCTTTTCCGACGGGCATTCTCACCTCTTCCTTGGAAAACAAGATTACAAATAATCCTGGGAGCTGCTCAAGGATTAGCATACCTGCACGAGGGATTAGAAGTTCAGGTTCCTGTCTAAAACACTAACTATATATGCATTTCTTTTTAATATTACATTCATATAATAGAACCACAACATTTACTCTTTCTGTTTTGCGGATGATTAAGAGCTGCATGTTCGTTTTTCTGGTTATCTAAATCTATGGTTTGATAATAATGCAATGCAAAGATCATATATCGAGACTTCAAAGCCTCCAATGTGTTATTGGATGAGAAGTTGAATCCGAAGCTTTCAGACTTTGGACTGGCAAGGGAGGGGCCAATGGCTGGGCGTACGCATGTTTCAACAGCCGTTAGTATTCCATTTTGTGTGCTTTGAGTAATATGATATATCTTATGCATGATTGTAACAAGGTTTTAATATTACATGTGATCAGGTAGTTGGGACATACGGTTATGCTGCTCCTGATTACATTGAGACAGGACATCTAACCGATAAGAGCGATGTATGGAGTTTCGGTGTGGTATTGTATGAGATGCTTTCAGGCAGGCGGTCATTAGAAAGAGGCCGCCCAAAAGCAGAGCAGAAACTCTTGGATTGGGTGAAACAATTCCCCCCCGACAGTAAAAAGTTCAGCTTAATAATGGATCCTCGACTTGAGAACCAGTATTCAATTAGTGCTGCTCGAGAAATTGCGAAGTTAGCAGATACGTGTTTATTAAAAAGTCCAAAGCAGCGGCCCAAGATGAGTGAGGTGGTGGAGAGAGTGAAGCGGATAATCCAAGTTTCAGGGGAAGGAAGCGCCGAAGAAATGGAGAGTCATCCCGAGGCATCTGAATCTGAAATAAAAGCAGAAGCAGGTGAAACAGAAACGGATCATCAAGAGAGAGTGTCGGAAACATGGAAGAGGCGGATGGCACACCTTGCGAAATTGGGGGAGCATGTGGAAGGTGCAAGTAGGAGGAGATTGATGATGTTGCAAAGGGCCAGAGTGCCTGCCCTCCATTAGTGTAGTCAGTAGTGGGCGACTAGAGGATGTTAGCCATAGCGGCAGTGATTGTTAATTAAGGAAACATTTGATTAGTGGGTGGAGAGTGGCGTGATAGTGAGCAGGACAAACTGAATATGAATATGATGGTTTCTTTAGTTTAAAACGCCAATGATCATCACTATATAATATCAATCTCTCTTCTTTTTTTGTAGAATGATAATATTTATTTATCAAATTAATCAAATCGCGGCCTCCATAAAAAATCTGTGATTGTTGATGAAGGAAGCATTTGATGAATATGATGGGTCTGCACTATTTAATCCCACATATTAAGTGCTTTCATCTTCTAACCTTGGTCCCTACCCTACTCTGGGGATACAAGACTAATGAGTTAAATAAAATAAAGCAGGCACACCTCAACACTGAATATATCCTTCATACATGTTCACATTCATCCTGATTAGGTTTAGCATATATTGTTATGTATTAGTTCCACACTCTAATCAATCGTTCAAGTACTTTGCCCTTTCCCCCTTTTTGATCTTAGAAAACAGGCACGGGTACCGAAAGAAGTGCCTTGGAAACTTCACTCCATCAAAACTTCAGCATTAACACATGATAAATCTTTTTAACATCTTTTTTTTTCACTCAAAAAGCAAGATGATGGGATTAGGCCACAGCAACCGTGCCGGTCCGTACAGCTTTGTTAGGAGTGGAGTTCTGGGCATCTGATTTTCTAAGAGATCTACCCGATTTCCAGTTCTTTTCTCTTGCTTCATCCATCTCCATCTGTTCTTGTCTACACTCTTTGCTGCAAAACGGCGTATTCCCTCTTCAAAATTTCCAAACAAATATACCCATCAATCACAACCACTCAAATCAATGAAAATTTCCCATATTTACTAAATATCTAGTATTAACGTTTTCACAGTTAAACACAAATTAATGAATTTAAAAACAAACGAATAATAAAGGACTAACCTGTACATGAAAATATCGGAATCGCGAAGCGGTTTGCGACAAAGAGAGCAGGCATCGAGATAGTGCGCCTCGTACCGATCCGCTTGACCAGCGTAATAATAATAACCCGACATGACTCGCCGCTATCAACACAAAGGAAAAACAAGGAAGAGTGGCTATGCCTGTGAGGGGGGAGAGAGCAATTGAAGCTTGGTTGCTATATTTAAAGTACACGGAGCTTCGAGACTTTTAAAATGGGAAAGCTTTGACTTGGGGAAATCAAGTACTACCCGCTCTATTATGTAAACGCTAAATCCCACCACTTGGTGGCAGGTGTTAAAATTTCATTGGGCTCTTGCAAACATAAGTGGTTTAGGATGCGCTTCTGTGTTATACAAATGCTAGATTATAAGTAGGCTATCTTCCCTTTCCCTAAAAGCCTATTTTATGAAAGTGGTGCTTTTCTTTTACTATTTTTCCCTTTTCTTTAATGATAATAATTTATGAATAAGAATAATTAAAATGCTATATTCTCTCTCCCTCTCTCTCTCTCTCTCTTGCTTTCTTTTTTTATTTTTGCATATTTTTCAGTTGAGTCCCTCTTGTGTTGGGTATTTCTCGTACACCCATGAATTTTCTTATTATTTAAGGTGTTTGGATGTTACTTCGGATTCTCTTCTCTTAGACATTTGGCAATGAAAAAAAAAAGTATGCATGATTCATTTTAGCTAGCGGTATATTAGTTTCCAACAACGGCCATAATCGTTTGGCCTGGACATGCTCTTTTCCATTAATTGCTTGCTGTCCCAAGTTTAATAAATAATTATTGGTGCTTTAGTTGCTAATGAATTTCCCTTAGTAATTAAACTAACCAATGCTAGCATTTATTATGGTTCAATGAACTCATCTCTGCCGTAATCCAGATGATACATACGTTGCCTGCATATTAGTGAAGTGTTAGACATTTGTTTCAAGTAGCGGATATTGCCTTAACCTTGTCATTTACTGCCATTGGTAGTATTCATGAATGATGGTCCATGTATTGTATCGCATTTCTCATACAAATCAGCTACCATTCCTTTGTTTTGCATATGATTTGATTGATAGTGAACCCTTTATAATTTATTTTATTCTACTCACCAGTTTTCATAAAATAAATGTAATTATATTTTAATTACCAATTTGTTGAATTATATGCATATTTAAAGAAAATCGTGGGTGTCCATAAAATTAAGAATAAATCAATCATAAATGGTGATGCAACTGTTTGAAATTTGATGGCAAATTATATAAAAGATTGAGAGGGGTTGTTTAGCAATTATGGAGGAGGATGGGAACAATATGGGAACCTCAATAATTTGAAAAAAAATTTGTGGGCGCTTTCATGAATCTTCTGGAGGAGTGGACCGCTTGTTTTGGGTCCCTTTCTTTGCTTTACGTCCAACAAGGGGGATAAGTAATGAGTAATAAGTTATTAGGGTAAACTAACTAATTGGTCATCTAATTTTTAGGGTCTTTTCATTTTGGTCATTTAAAATGAAATTCTTGTAATTTGATCATCCAACTTTCAATATGTTTTCATTTTTGTTAACTGTACACTCCACATTTGGTCACCCAAAAAATATATTTTTTAAGTAATTGGGGTTAAGAAAAATCAAAGATTAAAGTGAAAAGTGGTAGAAATTAAAATAATACATAAAAATTGTTAAATTGTACTTGTTTATCTTATTGCTGAAAATTCTAAATTTGAGTTTTGAAATATAAATTTTTAAATATTAATATTCAAAATTATAGTAGCAAATTGGTTGGCATTATCAATAGATAAAAAATTTCAACAATTTATTTTGATGGTTTTGAATTATTTTAAAATATTATTAATGGAAATGACTGTCTTTAATAGTTGTTTACGAAACCCAAATTTCTTTTGATTACATGATATTGAATCTTCCATGCTAAGCTAAAAAAGAAAATTCCTTACAATTAATTTTATTTTTCACTCCAAACAAAACTTATAATTTATGCATAACTTCTTTATCCAAACGAAGAATAAACAATTAATTTAATTAATTGAAAGCATTTTTCTTTACTTTTAGCTTAACATGGAATATTTAAAGTTATATAAGAATTTTATTTTCGTAGATAGTTATTAAATATGAGTTATTAGAGTTGTTTTCATTAAGGAAAATTTGAAAACATAAAATAAAATTTTAAAATTTAAAAGGAAATTAAAATTAATTTTAATATTGTAATAACAAATTGATCGATATTATCAATGGATAAAATATTTTAAATAATTTATTCAATTTATTTTGAAGTTTTTAAATTTAAAATTTCAATATTAAAAAAGATTAGAATTTTTAATGCTTTGAGTGACTAAAATGAAAGTATTTTAAAAGTTGAGTGACCAAAATGAAAGTTCCCTAAAAGTTGGGTGACCCAACTAGTGAATTTACCCTATGTATTATTAGGAAGGTCCACAACTTGTGGAAAAAAATAAAAAAGGAATAGAACCTATGAAACCGAACTCGGAGCTGAGTAGATGTAGGCCCCACTAGCCCAACAAAAGCATCGAATAGTGGGGCCCGCATGACGCATGATCCAGCTTGCCCTTTTTCCTAGGTCCTTGTCTCCAGGGCCCATGGATGCTGCCCGTGTACCCCGGTCAGCTTCTCCCAACGTCCTCCTTTTTAATTGCCCGGGACGCTTGCACCTCCATGGGAATTGGGTGATCACCAGCGCAGCACCATAGAATTCATCTGCACGTGCTACGTGGCAACTGTGTGGAAGAATGATTCGGAGTTCTAGGAACGGTCACGATTTCTTGTGGTAAACGGCGGATCTCGTGCCACGGTGGACCCATCACGATGGGGGAGAGGGGTTCACTTGCAGGTGATTCTTGTCCGAACCTCCCCACGTTGGAGCGTGTTTTACAATGCCTGCGAGTGGCCACTTTTGTTTTGATATTATTGGCATAACCACTTTGTTTGCTCAGCAATTTCATAAATAAATAAAAAGGATATTTTAAATTTTTTGTTTTTTTATATTTTTATCAAATTATAAAATGATTAATTTTATTAATATATATGTAAATTGTCATATGGATAACATATTAGTATTTAATAATAGTTATAATTATTCAACAACATTGAAATTAATTGTTAAAAGAAGTTAAAAATACAGTTATTTTATTATAGGGGAAAAAGGGAAACAGGTTCCACCTCCTCGGGAGATTTTAGGTTGGATCTTGTTAATCATTTAATTCCAAGTTTTTACACTAATATAAATGTGGTTAAATGACGTACTTTGTGTAGTGGAATTGAAAAGTAGGTTTACATGTTGATTGTGATTTGTACGAGGCAACATACAACTGCTTTTTGTAAACTTTATACTACCAATTATAAATGCGGAGGGTAGGGAAATAGGTTTTCGTGCTTTTAAATCTTTTAACCCACTTGCGTTGCGGGAACAGTGGCAATCGCACTGGACTGGACCACTAATAGGCCGCATGTGTGGAATAACATTGCTACTTGCTACACCACCAATATTCCATCGTCAAATCAAATCAACTTCAATTTAAATATCTAATTTTCCGATCTTTTTCTATAACCAAACTAGATCAATTTTTGTTAGGTTAATATATTTTATTTTTTATTCAAAATACATATTAAATTAATTATTTTTATTAAAATTTCATCTGAAAACTAACTTGACTAATAAAATAATTAACTACACGTGACCATTAGCACTAGATAAAATTTTAACAAGATTAATTTACTTTTAATAGAAGGGTAAAATATAAATTGATTCATTTCCTGGTAATTTTATCCTATTTGTTACTACTGTCCAAATACATACCGCAATTGGATTAAAGTAAATCCAGCTCTCCTCCCTCAAATCTGGTGGATAAATGAGGGAAACAACAAAGAAATGCTAATGAAAACACAACTCCCCTCCTTTTGTCTTCTCAAAAAGGGCCTTACCACTCTCATTATCCATATCATTACACTACTAAATACGTATGACCTTGGCTCCTAATTGTTAATTGAGTTAGTTTCCGATTTGTCTGGTTTGGGTTTTGTGATCCTTTTGCCATGTATGTAAGTTTAGTCTTTGGTTGATTGTAACCCCCTTTCTTTGATCATAGTTTTCATATTATCAAAAGAAAGAAAAAAAACTAATAACAACAAATAATAATCATCTAAAAAAATATATTTTTGGAATAAAGAAGACACAGTTTAATGGGGGCGTTTAGTACCTGAATGTTGAAGCTTATAATATTTTGTTTGAAGCATTTCTCTAATAAATTAATTTCATATATCGTTTTTCAAATAAATAAACTGAAGGTTGAAGTTTAATGAAACCCCTTATCTTCGTATCTCTTTGTATTAGGGATGGAGCGTCTTGATCACTTGATTGGTCAGTACATTGAGGTGAGAAATTATGGGAGCCGTTAATGCTTTCTCGACCTCGTCTTTTCTTTGTCGTGCTGAAACTCAACAGGCGCTTTGGATTAATAAAGTACCGTCTATTTTCCGTAGTGTTTCTGGTCATAAAATTAATAGACAGAAAACTCAAATCTTTTTTTTCGAGCAATGCATCTGAAATTATGATTTCGGATATTAGTGGACGGCTTGGGTTTACAGTGGTTTCAGACTTAGGTAAGTATCTAAGGATGCCCATCTTCCATAAAAGAGTGACTCTTAACACTTTCCAATTTGTGGTGGATAAGGTGCGTTCTAATCTTAATGGTCGGGATGCTCGTCGCCTTTCTATGGCTGGTCGACTACTCTTGTGAAGTCAGTTCTTCTCGCCATCCTGAATTACTTTATGAGTACAGACCGTATTCCACTTATGGTGTATAAGAACATTGAGAAAAATTTGCCTGTAATTTCTTATGGGGGTCGTATACTACAGCTAGGAAGCCTGCACTTGTGAGTTGGAATGATTGCTGTAAGCTAGTTGACTTGGGGGTCTCGGAGTCCGCTGTGTTGTTGGTCAAAATTAGATTTTTCTTCTTAAGATGGGCTTTAAGCTGTTGACCGATACAAATGCATTATGGGTTCGCATCTTGTGGAATAAATATAATATCCATGAGATGATATCACAATCTATTGAACGTAGCAACTGCTCCATGTTTGGGGATCTCTCTCTAAGGTGTGGAGTGAAGTGAAGAGTGGCATTACATGGGCAATAGGGGATGGTGGCTTAATAAACTTATGGAACAATGAATGGCTTACTGACATAGGTCCTCTTAGATATATTTACAGTCGTTATGAGCATTTGGACGAAACTCTCCTTTTAACTAATATGGTAACTAGTCAGGGATCTTGGGATTGGCAGAAACTAAAGTCTTTGTTGCCGCTTTCCATCGTTGATAAAATTTCAGGATTGATTCCTCTAGCAATTGATGGTGGTCCCGATCAACTTGTTTGGAATTGGATGTCAGGTGGCCGGTTCTCAACAGTTGCCACTTATAATCATTTGGTTGTGCGTATAAGTGGAGCTTCTGGTCGTTTAGATACTGATATGTGGAAGGTTGAAGCTCCACAACGTGTCAGGAATTTTTTATGGTTATTCAGTCGTTCAAGTCTCCTAACAAATAAAGCTAGATGCCGCACAGGTATGAGTGATGATAATCACTGTGGCAGATGCGAGGGAGCGATTGAGACTACTCTAGCGGTGAGGGACTGCATCTTTCCTAGTGGGGTCTGGAAATATATTATTCCATGTGATCTTTGGGAGTTCTTTGCTTTTCCGCTACAAGATTGGTTGCGTTGGAACATACAAAATGCTGGACACATTGATTCGGAAGGAGAAGGGGCAACCTTGTTTTCAATTATATGCTGGCTGCTGTGGAAGATTGGGAATGATTTTGTGTTTAATTTTATGAGCAGCAGCAGCAGTGAGATAATTGGAACTGGTGTGGCCTGGGATAGGAGTTTTACGAATGCTCGCTTGAAGACTAACCTTGCTTGTTCGAGTTCTCATGGTATTGGTTGGCAGCAAGCGGCAGCAGGTTGGATCAATTTGAGTGTTGATGGATTGCTTATCACCTTTCTCGAGCATCTATAGGGGGCGTCATTCGCGATTCTACTGGTGAATGGCTACTTGGTTTCTCCATGAAGGTTGCAGGGTCGGATGAATTCCAAGTTGAAGCCCGAGCGATATACGAGGGGATTAAGCTTGCATGGAATAGAGGTGAATAGTGATAATGCGAGTTCCTTTGCAGAGGCTACGATGTTGACAATACAATTACAGAAATGCAAATGATTCATTCACCACTCAGACGAAATTGGCAAGTACATTTCTGACATATTTCAAGAGAGGGCAATAGGGTGGCTGATGGATTGGCCAAGGTGACTTTGGATGACTCTCAACAACAGCAAATTTTTCTTACCCCACCTCATTCGATCTGTTCTTTGTATATGGATGACTTGGGGTGGATAGGGAGTAATTTGCAGACTCCTACTTCAGATTACAGTTCAAGTGACAAGGGAAGGAAAAAAAGAGAGGAAACGTTTTATGTATTTATTTATAATGGTTTATTATGCACTTAATATTTCGAGCAAAATGTAATAGGCAAAAAATAATATAATAAACTAAATGCTAAATTTACTCAATTTATTATAATAAATATATATAGTTAAAATATTACTTTAATAATATATTTTTTAAAAAAACTTAGAAAATTTTTATTTATTCATTTTTATTATTCTAATGCTTTAGTTTATATAAAATGAATTAAAGTAATTAGAAATCTTATCACATGCGTATAAAAATTACAGATTTAAAATATAGATATGCGTTTAAAAATAATATACGTATGGTTTAGAGTACAAATGTGTGTTTAAAATAATATACAATAAATAATGAAACGTATGGTTTGGGACTAGTTAATAATAACACATTAAATACGTACTATATTAAAATGAAAAAATAAATAAATTATGAGTAGAATGAAATTTAAAAAATATATATATCAAATTAGAAATATTAAATGAATACAATTGTTTATCATGGTGTTGTCATCAATGTTGTGTTTGTGTCGATTTAATTTGTGGTTCTAACTAAATCAACAATACTATTAATAAGAAATCTTATCAAATGTATGCGTGTGGAAACCACATATTTAGAAAACAAATATGATTTAAAAATAAAATACAATAAATAATGAAAAGTATGATCTGAAACTAATTAATAATAACACATGAAATATGTAAAATTTTAAAGTAAAAAATTAGATTAATTTGCGAGTAAAACAAAATTTAAACACAAAAATACATTAGATTAAGAATATTGGATGAATACAATTGTTTATCGTTATTTTGTCATCAATTCTAATTTCGTGTCGTGGTTTCTTGTGACACTAGTTCAATCAACAACATACACAAATATATAAAAACTTAGAACACGTATATTTTTATTAAAGTTTCAAATAAAAACTAAAAGTTACTTTAATTTTGATGATAAATGAAAAGGTTTTATATGTATGGTGTCCTTGGTTCAAATCTCATTATGGATTTTTTTATTGAGTTATACAAATATAAAAAAGGCAAAAATACTCACATAATCATATAACTTACTTTGCAAATAAAATTGTGTTTTGGTAATTCCCTAACTGAGTTGAAACATGGTTGGTAGGTGACAACAACTCAGTAAAAGACTTAATAAATAATATAGATATATAACTGATAGAGATAATAAATTGTGCATATCACAATAAAAATGTATGAAGTGCATCTTGGTTGAGTGGTAAGTTTAACGGTTTATTAATCCAATTGGTGTGGTTCAAAATTCACTATATGCATATTTTTATTGGTTTTTGTTAAAATGAAAAAATCAAAATACTCCCCAATAATATAACTATTTTAATATGAAAAGACATTTTCATAATTTCCTACCGAGTTGGTTATTCAATTGAGGTTGACATCAACTCAGTTAAACACTTGATAAATAGTATAGATATTCAACTAATGGAGATAATAATTTGTGCATGTTAAAATAGAAATATAATAAATTCATTAAAATAAAGTTTTGATTGGGTGGTAAATTTAAAAATTTACCAATCCAATCAGCGCAGATTCAAATCCTAATATTTATATATTTTAATTCATTTTTATTAAATGAAAAGAATAAAATACCTTTAAATAATTAAAAATGTGACATTAATGTAAAATTATCTAATTAAGACAAGATTATCTTTTACAATCTAGAATCTTGATATTGTTAAAGATGTGACATTACTTACTTAAGGTAATGTTTAAAATTCAAACATGGTAATTATATACCAGTAAATGTAACCATTTTATTAAGGTCTATAATCAGTAACAAAAAAATGCAAAGAAGCATTAGATTTATGGTATCATATTCATCGTTGAAATGTAGCTATTGGAGTTTTATAGTGCGAATATTAAAAATTGGCAGTAACCTGGGAATTAGGCCCATTCGTATTTTAACCATTACAAACTATAAAGTGCAGACACATATAAGCCGCATTGTAATCACTCTGATGTACAAGTATTATGGTTAAATTGTTCTCACTCATTTTACTAAAAAATGAGTAAATTAGTCTTTATATATTAGATTAAAAAGCAAACTGGTCATTCAGTTTAAGATTTTATATGTTTTTATTGTTAAAAATTAGTTCTTATAAGTCAGCATAAGATGCAGTAGTATGGCATATGTAATTGTCTGGTTATTTAATCAACAACGTCAAACTTTAATAGAAGAAACAAATAAAACTTTTAGTAAAAAGAAATAGTTTACTCATTAATTTAATGTGTAAAAATTAATTTGTCTATTTTTTTTAATAATTGAAACAAATCTACTGGACTTTTACCTCTTCAAATGAATTACTAGCAAAAATAAAGGTTTGGGCTCCACATTATAGAATATTCATTACCAACATTACTAATCCCGTTTAACAGCGTTGACAGCAAATCGGAAATGTCCTAAATAGTAAATAGAAAAAAGAAAGGAAAAAAAAAAACCCGAATATTGAGAGTGAGCTTGGGAGGGATGGAGGAGGAGTGTGAGGGTGCATGAAAGAGAGAGGAATGTCAGGAAGGTCCATGTTGGTCTCCATGAACCTGGCATCCGCTGGAAGATCAGTAAATATCACCATTGTAGGAGGGGCAGTCGCTCTGTTCTCGTAACAGTCCTGTTGGTAGGCTTTGTTTGTGTCTACCTCTACAGCTTGTTAGGTTCTGGACTTGTTATTTTTGGGTCCAAACTTAATTTCACTTCCAGTTCTCATGGGCCCTTTAATAAGGCATAGGGTTTCTTGAAGAGTAAAATTCAAGAACAACTTGTGTATGGATTGATTACAAAATGACGAGGAGAGTAGGAGACATGAATGTAAGTAATTTTAGGTAATTATCCATAAAAGAATAAAAGGTTATAGTATTAAGAAAAAAGGAACCTTTACTTTTATATAAATACTGGAAGGACTAGTACAGCCAGAAAATTGATTGGATTTTAGTCCTAAATAAAAATACAAATAATCAAGATTATTCCTTCCTGTTCATGTCCATATAACTTTGAAGCATACATTACCAAAAAAAGAAGAACAAAATTATCGTCATAGGCCTCGGCCCCTTTTCATTCATGTGTTTACTTCATTGACTGGTCCATAAAATCAGCAGAAAACGAAGAGAGTAATATAGCTAGCTGTAAAATGAATGGAAAAAGGAACAAACATCCCGGACTCCCAAGTCCCAAGGGGACATTCCAAGAGTGCACGGGAAGATAGATCAAAAAAGTTCTATTGGTACAACACTACTTGGTTTGTTGGATTGAAAATAGGTTTTAGAAAATAATTAAGTTTATTTTATATCTATAATTTTATATTTTACATTATTTTTGCATATATTGTAATAATTTATTTATAAATAAATACGTTAAATTAAATATATAATATTATTCATTTATTAAGTTGGAATATTGACTATCATAATTTGAAAACAACCAAAGCGAATAGATGATTCCTAATTGTGTCATAAAAAAAATAAAAATTAAAGATTGAATAATAATAACTTATCTTCCAAACCACAATTAGTAGCACATAGCATTAAATTAATAATATCATTCAAGTGCATAATTAGTAATACATCACATGATGACTACAATATTTGTTTGAATAATAATAAATTAGCTTAAAAAAACAGTAGAATAAAAGGGCTCAGATCCATGGTAAAATTGTAAAACATAAAGACAATTAGGGAGACTCCATTCTTAAAGCTTTCAGGCTTTTAACTTTAAAATTCAAGTAAGTCCTTGATCATTTTATTGTATTTTTTTTATAGATCTGAGGTTATGGGAGCTTGGTTTAGCTAGTCTTTATACCAAAATGTAAAATTGTTAAAGTTTTAAAAAGTTGTCATTGTTGATTTCTTAAAGTTTTAGGTGTTAAATTGATAGATTTTAAGCTTAGATGTGAGAAATGACTAAATTGTAAAGCTTAATTGATAGTTTTGTACATTAGGAACTAAACTGAATAAAATGTAAAATTGATTGTAAAAATAAGAAATAGGAGATCTTTAATATATAATAGTGAAATCAGAATTCAATTTGAAGCTTTAAATCAAAAATTATGTTAATCCCGATTTTAGAGAATAAATTGCAAAAAGAGAGAGTATAAATTGATAATTGAATTTGAATTGATTGATTATTGATAATTCTATATGTTTTATGTTAATCTGTAGTTAATGCCGATTGGAAAATGTTCGAAGACATTTTGATAAAAAAAAGTTTATCAGTTTGAAAAATGTTTTTTCGAACAAAATAAATAAAATATTTTATAAAAATAGAAGAGTAATTTTATATTGATCATCTTATTTTACATAAAATAAACATATATAAAACAAATGGAATCTATGTTGTTAAAGGAATACATTATGCTACATAACACCATTGTATCTGTTTAATTTTGTTAATAATGGCATAAATACAAATCTACCAATTACAATATAAACATCAAAACCTTTCTGATTCGTCAATTACAAGAATTTTTTTTTTTAAGCTTTGGAATTTACTTTACCTTTTCTTTTCACCTAAAAGGAAAAAAAAATGCCCATAACTGTAGGCCAAAAAAGATAAAGAAAACCTCAATTTTGTTTCCTAATAACTTTGACCGCATCTTGACTTCCAGTTGAATTATCTAACCCTCGTTTACTACATTTTTATATACGAGAAAAGATGGTATAAAATTGTAATTTCACGTCATCCTTACCTCTTTTCAATAGAAACATGATAAATCATATTTTTACTGCTGGATTTTAGTTTTTTCCTCGTAAAAAATTCAAATCTAACTAAAAATGCTAAAATTCAAAAGAAAAATCTGATTTTGTCATACTCTCATTAGAGAAGGATAAAAATAACGTGAAATTACAGTTTTATACAACCTATTATCTTTTATATATTTATTTGAAACATTAAAATGTTAATTATGTTCAGACAAAAAAAATGGTAATTGTACTGATTTTAATGTTCCATCTAATGCTTAAAAATTTTGTAACTTATATGGGATAGCATTAATATACTCTAATCTAATTTTGTTCGGGTGGGTTTAGTATACAATCGTAAAAAAAATCTATAGATTCAAACATTGAAGATAACATTATTAAAAGAAAGTATTATAAATTATAAATATAAATTATAAAACAGTGTATAAAAAATTGTAATTATTTTATCTGAATATTTACTATAAATAACATTACTTCTTTTGGAACAATAACATTTTAAATTTTTTTGTTATGAAATTAGTGTAAAATTCACTTCAGTCGGTCGTACAAAACATAGTTGCTGTGAAAAAGCCACCACCAAATCCAATCTCAATTTTTTTGTCTCAGTCCTTGTCCGTATAACGATTAACGACTACAACTCTATTCCTACGTGCACCCCATCCTACTCCACTTCAACATACATTCTTCATTCCTTTCTTAACTCATACAGTCCGTCACTATATATACACACACATTTTCGTAATACAACTAAAAACAAGGAATTCATTAATGGCTTCACCCCCACCGTTTTCATATGGCGTGATGGGAGGACCTGTTACCGCCGCCGAATTTGACACCACGCAACACTCGCATCCTTCTTCCTCCATTGACAATGTCAAGCCAAGTTTAATACTACTACTTTTGATCCTTGCCGTAGCCCTGCTTGTTTCCGTCTCTCTTTGCCGCCTCCTCCGCCGGCATTGCTTGCGTCACCTCCCACCTTCATCTACCTCCACTATTACCGTCGGTTCCAGCCACCGCATCAGTCCCGAACAATCACCCATGACTTCGTTGCTCGATTCTCTTCCTCTTTTTACATTCTCTTCTATTTCTCGCGGCTCCAACAACGGGGATTGCGCGGTTTGTTTGTCGAAATTCGAAGCGCAGGATCAACTCAGGCTTCTCCCTCTTTGTTGCCACGCGTTCCACGCTCATTGTATCGACACTTGGCTCACTTCCAACCAAACTTGTCCTTTATGCCGCTCTCAGCCCTTTGCTTCCGACTCCCATCTCAGGAAGGTTTTGCTTCAGTCTTCCAATACTTCAAGTGCGATTGGAATTGGCGGCAGCGACAGTTTCCGGCTCGAGATTGGCTCTATCAGTCGCCGTCATCCAGGCTCCGACTCCGGCGAGCAGAGAAGGTCTTATTCCATCGGCGCTTTCGATTATATCATCGAGGAAGAATCGGAGGTGAGTAGAAATCAAACGCATCGAAACGTGACCGACAAGGAAGCGAGTATCCCGGCAGATGTTAGTACTGGAAGGAGTTGGCTCAAGGAATACGATAGGCTGTCGTTTTGTTTATCGTCTCGTGCGTCGTCCTTTCGTAGCTCAGGAAGGTACTTAATGGGGAGCAGTCGCCGAAGCGGTAGTATCTCCTCCGTTACCGGAGATTACGACGTGGAAGCCAATCGCATTGGCGAGGAGATCAGCGAAATGTTTCGTTGGTTCTCAGAGATATGAATCCAGGTAAGTGAAGCCACCTCTTCTTTTACCGTTTGATCTGCTGTAGAATAGCGCAGGGAAATATTGCGTACGTTTATGATATGATTCCACATTTCATCTTGAATTCTAACGGGATTTTACTCTGGAGTAGTATACTAATTCTTTTATTGGTACTACTTGGCGGGGTCGGTAATTTTCATATACATTCTATATATTACTAATATCAGTACTATATATTTACATTTTCTTTTGTACATATAAGCTAAATTATCACATTTTATATATGGTGAAATAAGGTGGTGCCCCAATTTTCGTGATTAATGGATCATGTTTATTGCTCTTTGGTAGTGAGAAGCATGTATCCCACATTATTTTAATTTCGTTGGGTTGGTGTTTTTTTAGAATTTAACCCATATATTCACATAATAAATTGTAAGTGAAATGACAAAAAAAAAACTTGTTTTTTAAAGTTTAATATTTAGAATTTTAAAAATAAATACTTGGAATTAAAGCTTGTATTCTTCTATTCTATTGATGACAATGGGAAATGGCATGAATGAACAACTCAACGATGTTTTGGTTTAGGTTTAATTGCTCCTTCCAAGTCCCAACCAAAGCTAATGAAAGGTTTTGTTCATAATTATGGGTTTAGGCAGAAGATCATGTGCTCTTTCAGATGAGTGGAGTCGTTGAATGACAGACTAGAAAATTCTTGGTTGATTTTGGATAAGAAATCCATTGTTTTTATTTTTTATTTTTACAAAAGTGAATCTCTCCTCCCTAATTCTCTTCCTTAATGAAAACAATCCAATATCATAACTCACAAGCAAATCAAGTTTGAAGACCAACAAAGAAAAAAAGTGTAATAAACCAAGACTGAAAGATAGAGGTTCTTTATTTTTCTTCTTTTAAACAAAAAAGAAAAAAGTGGTTCCCCTGTAACTGCTAAGTGGTTAAGGTGCAGCTGCTTTGCTTTCCTTTTTCTTTTGTATTTCATTTAGGATATGATAGAAAGAAAAAATACTTAACACACTATCTCTCAATACTCTGGCTCTCGATGGTTAATTAGTAGAGTGAAAAGTGGGAATATATTCGTTTAGGTGCAAAATCTCCAGCATAGTGATTTGAGCAAATTCATTATGTCAATCAAATTTGGTTCAACAGCGAAATGAATAAATAACTAAAGGTAATAATATAGTTAAACAACATAGCACTTCTGTGTCCAGCATTGCAAGGAAATGCACTTCGACTATAGCACCCTTTCTTCTGCTTTATCCCTTCACCGCGATCTTCAAGAACGAAGCTAGAATTTGTCCCACCATTACTAAAAAGAACACACCAAAAGAAAGGACCTTTGTGGAACCCAATCAAGCCAACTCCCACCTCACTATGCGATTTATTTCTCAAAACAGTTAAGCTCTTCTTGTCTTTAACAAGAACATTTGCAAAGGCTAGTGATGGCTCTGTATATTTCGATTGACAACCCACAATGTGGCCGGTAATCGTGCCAATTGTAGGCAGCTCTACACCACAGTTGGGAGCAAATACTTCAGTGAAGTCATCCGTGGGTGGTTTACAGTTTACAGCGCTGTTCCCACTGCAGTTCCCCTTGCATAACTCGACATATTGGAGGGCCATACACCCAAGACCGGGATTATCATTTAGTCGTTCAAGTTTTTGAGCAGTTCTATTCTGGTTAATGATCTCAACAAGATCATTTGCAGGGTTTCCTGAGGACAAGCAGCAAATACAGGCCAGTTTTATAGAAGTTCAGTATACCGAAGAAGACAAATATATTGCATCGGTAGGTAATGAATATAACTGCAAACTAAATACATTGGATTATGCCCTTTACACCATGTCTCATCATTCAACCATAATGGTTATGTTTCATGTTTTGGGAGATAGAACACCCTACTAAACCAATGTCCTACACAGAATCAAAAGATTAAAGTCAGGTATATCTAGCCACAGAAGCATCTAATGTAGTTTAACATGAACCATAATCATTTAAATCGAATGCAGCCTTGCGTGCCAAAGAGTTGATAGATAAAATGTTACAAAGAGGAGAGCACCCATGGTTCGAATTTCTTATCTATAGCATGAGTAAGAGAGAGGGTTATAATCCTATTAACAGGCTCAATGTAGTCAAATCAATGGATGCAGGCTGCAAGTAAAAGTTTAGGAACCAAATGGCTAGCTGTTCTAGTATCTCAAAAAGGCAACTTCTTCAACCCCTAATATAGCTCTTAATAAAACGAATGGACACATTAGTTTCTCCTTCTATTTAAAAAGATTGGAGATAGAGAGTAATCTAGATTCATGAGCAAAATTGATGAATGATGATAGATTGCCTAATAATAATTTGAACATAGATTGGTAAGATTGATCGAAACTCATAGAGAATACATCTAAGAATTCAAGGTATCAGTGAACAAAGGTGAAGAAACGATTAAAACAAGTTACCAAAATAAATGATCTTATAGAAATGCGTGATCTACATGATGATTTCCCCTCTTAGCCTAACTCTTGCTTGGTCTTATCTTGTTTTTCTTTGAATCTTTCATAATGATAAGCTTAAAATATCTTCATGGAAGTAGCCAAATTCAGCTAATACATATACACCATTACATTGAGGTGTAGTTGCCCAAGCATTGGTAAGGCATGTAAGATATTTTAACACTGCCAATAGAGAACATTGTGGCAAAGAACGGAGATTTATCTGCTAATAATAGAACTCATTAAGAAAAGATAGGTACACCGTGAACTGCTTAAAGATGTGCAAGTTCCAGCTAGACCCAAACAATCAAGACTAACTGTATAACCCCAGAGTTTGGTCGTGAAGCTTGGCACAAGTTGTAATTGAATCTATACATATTGACAATGATACATGGAAGAGATTATCGGGACTGATAACAATTCCATTCCGGCTAAAATGGTTTCCGTAATGTACGTGTTGGGGTCCAGTGCATCGGTATGAGCACTCTGTCCTAGCTGAAATGCGTGCTGATTTGCTAAGGCAAGTTGTTTAGAAAATCGTACTTTTGTACCCCTTCACTCTACGCCGGGTTGCTTAAAAATCCAGGGAATATGAAAGCATAAATATTGCCTCTCAATGGAGTGAAGGTTTTGTTACTCTTGGGGATTTTTTAGTAGGAAATTGCAGCTGAATAAAACAATGTCTTCACTTTCGCAAACCCATCCGCCAAATAGAGAAAGGACTATAATTTATAATGACTTTGAATGTCCTACCAGGCTATCATCTTTCAAAATATTTTCCAAGCATCCAACAGAAGTTGCAGATTAAAAAGAAAAGGTACAGATAAAGGTTTAATGTTAAGTGTTAAGAAAGGTAATGTTTTTAAGTAAAACAGCTAGATATGTACAGTAAGTGTAGTTTAAAAATGAAAGAGTAGAAGATGTAATAATTAGAAGGGAGGAAAGAGAAATGTAGAAACAAGTTACCATGGTGCTTGGAACAAACAAGGGTTGGCAGATGTAGATGACATAATAATAGGAGTGGAATCCAGTCAGGGAAACAGAGCTTCTTCTTCATCATCCCCTTTTAAGACCAGCACTTGGTTATACCTTTCTTCACAAAGATTAAAAGGGAAACCCTAGTAGTTCCAGTTGAAAAAGGGTGGTGGTGTTTTCAATGACAAAAGAAATTTTTAGCTTTTTAAGTGTGGAAGATAAACAAAACGGGAATGAAAAGAAATTTGCGGGAGAAAAACAAGTGAAGAAAGAAAGGGGATAAAGTGCACCGAAATCGCAGAGATTAAGGAGAAAAGATGGGAAGGGTGGGTCCCAGTGCACCAGTAACCGTTGATTTCAAAATGTTTAGATTAGTGTGTAGATGCAGAGGAATAAAGGGGGACCCACCCACCACGAATTGAATGATAAATTAAAATTGGAAGGTGGCTCGTCAGTCCTTCGATTGAGTTGGCTGTCCTTCCCACTGTGGATACCTTTCTTTTTAGTAGAAAAAAAGGACCAAACACAACACTACATTGCCCTAAAATTATTGGGTCATTCCTTGCAAGATGCTACTGACTGGTTTTTCATGACCAAAAAACGAAATATTGTTTCTCTCCTTACAGATTTAGGTTGTTGTCATTTCACTTGTTTCCAATGCAGATTCTGCTTATTTTTCCTTGTATATCTACTTCTCTTCCTACGCTTGCTTTCTTATTCAGTTGGTGTGATTTCTTGGTAGATAATTCATTTTGCTATCCTCATATTCAGCATGGTATTCATATCGCTCGTATTCCTGAATTTTTGGATGGTCTCATTAGGGGTATATTGATGCTGTATGTTTATTGAAAATTTTGGTTTCATTTGTTGATTCTATAGCTTCCTGATGAATTTGTTCGTGTCAGTAATACTTGTGTATGCAAGTATTGAATACAGGGTATAATGATGAAACTCTTTCTCTTGTATGCTTTATTTTTATTCCTCAATAGCATAAGTTATGTATTTTCAGAAGTATTTGACAAGAGTGGCATCTTTGATCTTTATATGCTTAATATTTATTACAGGGATGCTGCAGGGCAGGAAAGATTCAGGAGTCTTATTCCAAGTTATATTAGGGATTCCTCTGTGGCTGTCGTTGTCTATGTTGTTGCAAGTATGTTACCATCTCATACTTTATTTATTGTTAATTTGCTGAGTAAAATTGGCTGAAGTTTGCCTACTTTAATTTTAATGGTGTAGGCAGGCAGTCCTTCGTAAATACTTCAAAGTGGATTGAAGAGGTACGAACTGAGCGGGGTAGTGATGTAATCTAGTTTACAACTGCTTTGGCTTTTGGCTGTGGCCATTAAGTTGGTGTGAAATTGAAGGGCACTTATGGATACAAAGTTTTTCCTAGATTCTTGCGGTTAATATTCACTGTTTGATTTCTGTTCATTCCTTGTGCATATTGTGGTTGAAGGCAAGTCTCAAATAGAGGAAGCAGAAGCCAAGGCTCGTGACTTGAATGTTATGTTTATTGAAACTAGTGCCAAGGCTGGCTTCAATATCAAGGTAAACCATTGGTACCCTATTATCAACATTCCTAGAAGCATTAGTATAGACAGTATGCTAGATGCCAATGAAATTATTGTGAACTCAATGTTATGTTGGCATAATATTAAGGAGTTACACTAATCATCTAATCACACAAAGTCTGATCAGTTGTTTATTTGTCACTTCTGCATCATTTCCTTTCTTTTTAATGGACGCAACATTTGATAAAAAAATGTTTAATTTCATCTTCAGTCCTGCATGATGATTAATGCAGCATTGGTTGATGTTATCTCCTTCACATGAGTGTCCTTTTCCACCTGCATTACTGAGCAATCTGTTAGAGTTCTCACTATCTGTCTGATCTGTTTAAAGGCTGTATTTCGGAAGATTGCAGCTGCTTTACCTGGAATGGAAACACTTTCTTCTGCAACGCAAGAAGACATGGTTGATGTCAATCTTAAGTCTACCAATGCAAATGCATCTCAATCACAGCAACAGTCTGGAGGATGTGCCTGCTGATTAGCACATCATTAACCTTGACTCTAGTTTTAGAGGTTTACATTTATGCTCCAGTGATCCTACAGAAGTGTTGTAAAAAAATTGCCCTTCCCTTTATCTGTAGCATCGGGCTTTTGGGTTTAGTTGTACATTTAAGGACATAAACCTGAGAGAGGAGATTGTGTTATGATAGTTATAGGCTAGTCCTAACCTGCCCTATATAATGTGATATATCAAACAAACATTAGTGCCAAATTTACATACTGTTAGTCATCCATTGTTAAAGAAAATGGGGAATTGAAAAATGCTTCAGATTAGGGAATTGTGTTTTGTAACTGGGTGTTGAATTGTTGAGTGATGCAGTGATACCCTTTCTTAGTTCAGAAAATTATTGTAAGTTTATACCGTTTTTAGATTTCTCCAAATGATAGCAAGAAGGGGGTTTTCTTCTCTCTTGTGGTGTGTTACTTGGCTGAATCACCATCATGGGGTGATTTCTTAAGGATAGATTGATTGATGGGCAAGAGTTCTTCAACTAGTCCTTGGCATTTGATTTATTTTTTACATTACATTACAGCTCTCTTATCTTATGTTGTGAGTTACTGAAACTGGAAGCAGAAAAATAGCATATATATAGCATGGTATTATTACTCCCATTCCCTAGTCCGGTAGCGAGAGAGAGATAAGTGAGAATGTGAGTGGTGGTGAATGGTGATCGAAGTCCTCTGCAGACACCACACCAACATCAACCTGTTTATTTTTCGTAGGCTTGTATTTTATTCAGTTTTCTTTAGTTGACTTTCTCTTTTAGGTTTAAATATGCCACTAGTTTATGTACTTTTTGAAAATTTAGAATTTAATTTGTATATTTTTATTTTCAGAAATTTAATCTCTCTACTTATCAAATTTCAAATTTTAGTTCATTTTAAAAGGAAAATATTCACTTGGTAGTCATACAACTAAAAAATTGACATTGTAATAAACTTGAATTTAACAAAAAAAAATATAGTGTTAATAGTTGGACTTGAATTTTCAAAGTTAGACTAAATTCTTGAAAAAAATGTAGGGACTAAATTCTAAATTTTTGAAGATTACAGGGACTGATTAGAATTTTGACCTCTCTTTTATTACGGTTAGGACAAAGCAGATGTCAATGG